>NC_133772.1:142385574-142446787 GCF_003597395.2 Chelonoidis abingdonii | reverse complement strand
GGGGGCTAGACAATGACTGGGCAGTAGCCAATACTGAGGCAAAGTGGGGATAGTGGGGTGGGGGTTCCCCTGGGAGGGGGGAGACCCTGTTAAAGGGGCACTGGGGTCCAGGGAGAGACACAGGGGCCAGCAGAGGACAGGTGGATCACCGGCCTGCAGAGGGCGCTCTGGGCTGGGACTGAGCTAATTCCCAGAAGTCACCAGCAGGAGGCGCCGTGGGGGTGAGTTGACCTGTCTACACTTCATCACACAACAAGTCAAACCAAAAGCCCATAAGCTTATCAATCTACTTCTGCAACAGGCTGGGGAAGAAGACAGACAGACTGTTGTTGTTGTTGTTTCTATTTTTAAATCCTTGACAGGACACTCGTCTACTCTTGAGCTGGGGCTATATAGACACTTTGATTGTCTAGCTTAACAGAGCATACACGCTCACGGTGGCCTGCTCCTGTCTCCCACCAACAAAGCTCAATAAGCAGCCATGCTATCATCTCAAGTGAAGAAACATCCCTCTTATGCAGAAAAGAGGTGGGCAATAGGCATTAATGCATCATTATTCACTTACCAGAATTGGTGCTCAGGGCACTTAATGCACAAGTTCCCTGCCCTGAAGAACTCATGTTCTGGATACCCTTGTTCTAGAAATACCGATGAGGAGCAGAGATTAGAGAGCTGAGAAGAGGGAAGGTGGGGACATGAAAATCATCATGAACACACACACTTGATACAGTTTCCAAGGCTTTTAAAATATGTCTGCACTAAGGATATGTCCAGACTACCCGCTGAATCGTCAGGTAGCGTTCGATCTGTCAGGGATCGATACATCGCATCTTGTCTAGACACGATATATGGATCCCCGAATGCACTCCCGTTGACTCCGGAACTTCACCAGGGCGAGTGGCAGAAGTGGAGTTGATGGGGGAGCCACGGCCGTGAGGATGGGAGGTAAGTCAAAATAAGATATGCAACTTCAGCTATGCTATTCCCATAGCTGAAGTTGCGTATCTTACATTGACCCCCAACCTCCAGTGTAGACCAGGCCTAAACATGGGTCACTGGCCATTACTTGTGAAGGTGGGCAATGGCATGTGGCTTTCTCAAAAGCCTGCCCCCTTCTGACTATTCAGCAGCTGGTTTTTGAAGCATTTTCCATATTTCTTCTGATAGGCTAATCACTTTGTCGAGCCCATAACTCCACATGTACACTTGTGTGAGGTCTAAGCAGAGAGTTATTTCCCTGACTGATGGAAAGTAACCTTGTCGCGTGGCAGTGAGATGCCCTGCACGTCCATGGATCAATACCCAAGGTGATATACTAGCACAATACCAGATGTTTACTGAGCCATGTCGCAAATGGCATGAGGACCCACTGGCATGAAGGATTTCTTAATGCCATGGGAACAAGACCTTGTTCCTATACCCATTTGTCACAGCTCTGGGTTGTACCCCTCATTGAAGGTATAAGTTATGTCAAACTTTAAAAAAAAAAATCTTCTAGCCACGGCTCAGGGAACCTCAAGAATAAAACCTTGCAGAGGAAAACCTGTTAGCTAAGCACCAGGGGCTAAATTCACAGGGGGGTTATGCATTGCAATGTCCAGCATGGTAACGCCTAGCTTTCAAACTCCCTGCCACATAGTGGAATCCACAGCTCCAAGTTATGCATTGAATGAGGAAAGTTAGGCACCTAAGAATGGGAGTCACAGAAGCCACCAACAGTGCCTGTATGTATAAGAGAGAGTAGGAGCATGAAAAACCCAGTGGTATACGATCTAGGAATTATACAAATGCAAGATCATTTAAACCAGCCATGGCTAATCAGGAAACTCAATTTAAAGGGACAAACCTCAGAGAACTGAATTTTTCCTATTAAAACAGAATAAGTGTTTGTCACTTTAGCAGGATGATCATAATTGCTGAAACCTTTGTATTGGGGATGGCTTTTAGGCTCATTTCTCTGTCAATTACCGGTGTTATTATGGTTGTTAAGGATCACTAATTGCTTACAGATTGTGTTTTTCCTATCTCACACAATGACAACCATGAAAATGTCTAGAATTTTTTTTTAAATGTCCATTTAAATGGTATGTTAGTTTATTTAACCGAATCATGGTTATGTTTTACCTACTATCTATTATTGCATAAAATTGATTGATTTGCAATTTATCTCACATTAAAAAAACAGAGCTGCAGAGACATTCACTGATAATATCAAGACAGATAGTTGGATAAACTTGTTCTTGAAGTGAAACACCTGCATAAATGTTTGCAAGATTGGTGCTAAAATGAGTAACATCTGCATTTATTTCAAACAAATTAAGTTTCTGCTTTCTTAAGTTTGAAATGCAAGTTTTTAAAAAAACTTTACAATGATCAGACAGCAAATTTGGATTTTTTGTATTAGTTCCACAGTTTAAATATAACTACAGTATGGACAGGTTTGCCAAATAAATCTCCTATCCCTAACAGCCAAAAATATCCCTCACTGGTGTCATAACTAAAGAGAAACAAGACCTCAAATTCAGTAAACAAGGCAGTATGGCCTAGTGGACAGGGTACTGGAGTGGCAGTCTTAAATCCTGGTTCTGATGAGTATCTGTGAGCAATCACTTGCCCCATGGGCCTGCCTGTTTAGACAGTAAGCTGTTTAAGGAAGGAACTGTCTCTCAATATGTTTGTACAGCACCTTGCACAAATGGAACCCCAAATTTGATTGGGGCCTCCACACACTACTGCAATACAAATAATTAATAATACTAACACAACAGGCAGCATCTTGGCCAAAGATCCAAGTGACCTTGCAGAACCATGTGCAAAAGAAAAATGAAAACAATCATTTTAAAATTGTTTTCAAGTGTTCACTAGTGGATAATGTGCAGCTAGGGAACATCTCTTCTGCTAATGGCACTGCAATCTGTGTTGTGTTCAGAGCAAGCATTATCACAGGCTAAAGATTCCGAGGGGCTGTTGCATTAATTTCTCTCATCATTATGAGGAGACAAAAATAGAAATCACCACTGAACAACCTATCCATCTGACAATGTTAACATTGCCTTCCCTGCTCCTAAGTACATTTCATATGGTGTCTAAAGCTAATATGATTTCTGTGTAGGGTGTAATCGCTTTGTTTCACTTAGGATTTGTTAATATCACTAAATATTTGAGCAATGCAACTTCAATACAATTTAATAGCAGCCTGTGCTGAAGAGTACACACACACACACACACTAGGACCCTATTAATATGGGGAGTGGACAGTGGATAAATGTCCTAATGCAGTTGGCCAAAGACTGAACTACTCCAGGGCCGGACTGAGCGATAGGCATACAGTCCTCTGCCCCAGGACTCTGCTGCTGGAGAACATAAGAACATAAGAACGGCCATACCAGGTCAGACCATAGGTCCATCTAGCCCAGTATCTGTCTACCAACTGTGGCCAAAGCCAGGTTTCCCAAAGGGAGTGAACCTAACAGGCAATGATCAAGTGATCTCTCTCCTGCCATCCATCTCCATCCTCTGACAAACAGAGGCTAGGAACACCATTCCTTACCCATCCTGGTTAATAGCCATTTATGGACTTAACCACCATGAATTTATCCAGTTCACTTTTAAACGCTGTCATAGTCCCAGCCTTCACAACCTCCTAGGTAAGGAGTTCAAACAAGTGACTGTGTTGATGCATGAAGAAATCCTTTAATAATTTTAAACCTGCTGCCTTTATTTTCAGTTGTGATGACCCTAGTTCTTGATTATGTGAATAAGTAAATAACTTTTCCTTCCGTAACCACTTTTTCTTCCATGCACTCAGAATTTTATATACCTCTATCAATGATCCCTCTTAGTGTCCTCTTTCCAAGCTGAAGAGTCCCTAAATACCTCTCCAAACCCTAATTCATTTAGTGTGCCCGTTTCTCTGACCTTTTCGCAGTGCCAGTATATATTTTGAGTTGAGGAGACCACATCTATACCATTATTCGAGATGTGGGCGGTACCATGGAATATATCAGTCTTATCTCTCTCCCCTTTTAAATGATCCTACATCCTGTTTACTTTGACTGCCACTGCCAAGCATATGACAAAATCTTTTTCTTGAAAGATTGTATGTATAAAATGTGCAATTCACTTTATCATTTTATCGACATTACATTCAAATTGCCATTTTGTTGCCATTTATTTTTGAGATCTTTGAAGTCTTCACAGTCTTCTTTGGTCTTAAAATATATACACATGTTACCTTTCTCCAGAATTTACGAATATTCGAAATAGAATTGTCAGGACTGACCTATGGGACACCACTAGTTACCTCTCTCCATTCTGAGAATTTTACCATTAAATTCCTACCTTTGTTCCTGGTCTTTTACCAGTTCTCTAAAAAGGACTTCCCTTTTATCCAAATTAATTTACGTACAACGCCTCTTGTAGGGACCTTGTCAATAGGCTTTCTGACATCTAATTATACTATGTCCACCGGATCCCCTGCTCCAGTTTGTACCCTCAAGAACTTCTAATAGAATTGTAAGACAAATTAAAAACCTTTACAGAAACCATGTTGACTATTGCTCAACAGTTTATGCTTTTCTATGTGCCTGACAATTTTATTCTTAACTATTGTTTCAACTCATTTGCCCGGTACTGATGTTAGACTTACCGGTCTGTAATTGCCGGGATCACCTCTAGAGCCCTTTTTAAATATTGGCGTTACATTAACTAACTTCCAGTCATTGGGTACCAAAGGTGATTTAAAGGACAGGTTACAAATCTTAGTTAATAGTTCTACAATTTCACATTTGAGTTCTTTCAGAACTCTTGGGTGAATGCCATCTGGTCCCGGTGACTTGTTAATGTTGAGTTTATCAATTAATTCCAAAATCTCCTCTAGTGACACTTCAATCTGTGACAGTTCCTCAGATGTGTCACCTACAAAAGCCAACTCAGGTTTGGGAATCTCCCTAACATCCTCAACCATGAAGACTGAAGCAAAGAATCCATTTAGTTTCTCCGCAATGACTTTATCATCTTTAAGCACTCCTTTTGTATCTCATATCAGGGGGTAGCCATGTTAATCTGGATCTGTAAAAGCAGATCTCTTGATCATCAAGGGGCCCCACTGGTTGTTTAGCAGGCTTCCTGCTTCTGATGTACTTAAACATTTCATTATTACCTTTGGAGTTTTTGGCTAGCCGTTCTTCAAACTCCTCTTTGGCTTTTATTATATTCTTGCACTTAATTTGGCAGTGTTTATGTTCCTTTTTATTTGCCTCACTAGGAGTCATGTGGTTACATCAGAATCATCTTTAATTTCAAAAAAGAAAAAAACTGAAGTGTCTGGACCTTCTGACTGCAAAGAAAAGCTTGAAAATGTGACTGGAGTGTCATCAAAGCACTGTCTGCCTGAGTCTGCAGTGAGCCTGAAACAACAGCTCTGCAGAGTGGAGCACTGTCGGATAGGTATAAAGTTAAAGAATTAAAGTTAACAAGTTTGGTTAAGGAAATGTATCTGTGTTGTAAAGGAAGGCCCTGACTAGCAGGTAGAGGGAAAGCCTTGAAAATAATGGGTGATAAGGCCAGAAGGACTAAAGTAGGGAGGACGTCTGATTCAAAGAATAACTGATGAGATAAGGGGAAGGCCTCTGACCGACAGGGGTAATTGCAGATGGTTTTAAATCAAACAAAAAGAATTTGTCTTAAAAAGGAGCCAACAGAGCCCTTTCCCAACCCACATACCCGTGTTAATGCCTACGTAAACCTGGTGCAATGAGAGAACTGTTGGACAGCAGTTAGAGGAGGAAAGGCCTTGGGAAGAAAGGCAGTTGTACATCTTATCTGGATGAAGACAGTAAATAAGGGTGAATTATCTCCAATTGCTTTTGTGATGGGCTGCACCTGCCCTGCACTGATACTTCAGGGGTTAACTCCTTCCTTTGGGCCAAGGAGGTCATGCCCCCTTGGCCCTGCTGGGCATGCTCCATCTGGAGACCAGGTATAAAAGGGAGCAGCCCAGCACATTCAGGGCTGACTATCGAGGAGGTAGGATCCTCCAGCCTGGGAACTGCTGAGGATCCAGGTGGTGGAAGCCAGAGGCACTGAAACCAGGCGGACACCCAAGACACCCAAAGAGTGTAGGAGTTGCTGGGAACTGCACAGGTGGAGGAGCCCAGAGATGTCTGGACCACTGCACCAGGGACAGGGTAGGAAGTAGGTTAAGAGGACTAGTCCTTCTGCTTGGGGGGTGTCAGCATGTTTTGGTAGGATCCCTGCTGACTCACTGGCAAGCACCCTTCAGCCCAAGTTCCCCTACCAAGGCTGCTACCCGCTCTTAGGTGGCAGCACTTCCTCCCGACTGGTCACTAGACCATTCAGCTCTGCTGAAGAGGGCAGCCATACTGACTTTGGCGGCTAGGCCATGCAGAAATATTGACTCAGTAGGGAGGGTGGCTATACTGACTCTGGCTGTTAGGCCGCCCCACCCAGGCAGAAGGGCAGCCATATTGACTTTGGCTGCTAGGCCACATAGTTATATAGACTGTGGTCATTACACCACGCAGCCCCACACCTGAGGGCAGCCATCTAGACTTTGGCCATTAGGCCACACTATCCTGAGACTTAGCTGTGGGGCTGTAACAACTCTTACCCCATCCCCAAAGGGGAAAGGCCCCTCAAACTGCTGTTCACTGAGGGGAGTGGGGTATGAGGGAGGTCTCTGTTCACTTTCCCTCCAATCAGGGAGTGGAACCATAGTGCAGGGTGGAGCTACGGGGGGGGAGGGGAAGAGGATGTCATGGGGCGCTACTGAGGATCCAGGGCATCCTAGGGAAGTTGTTGCTACGTCCTGCTGTGTGGTTCTGTGGAGAGAGAGAGAGAGACTCCAGCACTGTTGAACCTGCCCCTTTCATGAGCACTCACTTCACTTACATTTCCAAAGGAGAGCAACTAGCAAACCTTCTCTCCATGCGCTAAGCCCACTAGATGTCAGGGTTTCCCCAACTCAAAGCGTTTTAATGCTGCTAAATTTAAATGGACACACCTAAGGAACAAGGAATACAGGCCACACTTACAGCCTGGGGCGTTCTGACCTGGGAAGCAGTGACTCTGACAAAATGTTTGGGGTCCTGGGGGATAGTCAGCTGAACAAGGGCTCCTAGTGGCAGTGGCCAAGAGAGCTAATATGATTCTGGGATGCAAAGACAGGGAAATCTCAAGTAGGAGGGGAGAGGTTATTTTACCTCTGTATTTAGCTCTGGTGCGACTGCTGCTGGAATCCTGGGTCCAGTTCTGGTGCCCACAATTCAAGAAGAATATTGATAAACTGAAGAGGGTGTGGAGAAGAGTCACAAGAATGATGAAAGGATTAGAAAACCTGCCTTCTAGTGATAGATTGAGCTCTTTGAATCGATTTATCTTAAAGAGATGGTTAAGGGGTAACTGGATCACAATCTGAAAACAGGAGCACAGGGAACAAATATTTAATCATGGGCTCCTCAGTCTAGCAGAGAAAGGTCTAACTACCACCTTATGGCTGGAAGTTAAAGCTAGATCGGGGGTTCCCATACTTGGTTTGTGACTTGTTCAGGGTAAGCCCCTGGCAGGCCAAGAGACGCTTTGTTTACCTGAGCGTCTGCAGGTATGGCCACTTGCAGCTTCCAGTGGTCACAGTTTGCTGTTTCCTGCCTATGGGAGCAGCGGGAAGCATTACTTACTTTGGCACTTTTGGAAATACTACTGGTGGTCACATAGCCCCCCTAAGCTACTTTGAACAGCCCATCCCTAGTCAATGGGAGCTGTGAGGGCTCAGCACCTCTGAAAATTGGAGCACACTGTGGGTGTATCTTCACAGCACAGTTAGCTTGCATCATAACTTGAGTGTTACCCCTAACTCAACTCCAATCCACACTCAAAAATCTTCAGCTCACCGGTGATGCAGGAGAGAGATGCAGAGATGTGGGTGTCAGCCCACAGTCTGGGTTAGCCCCCACCTGCAGGTGCAGTCATCAGCAAAGTTCTGGCTTTAAGGCCCTCTCTCTCATTCTGCAGCCTTTCAGTTGAGCTTCTCAGTAGGCGTTAACCCACTCAAGCCAAAACCAAAAACATGTTCACAAGACTCACTGCAAATTGGCACTGATGAGTTTTGTGCAGCACTGTTCATGTCTATATGCTCCAGGAACATAGGCCCAGCTAGGAGATTTTCCACTGGAATAGACAAGGGTGTTCGATTTTGTGCAAGTAGAAAGTTGGCAACCCAATATGGATATGGAACAGCCTCCGTCACAAGATTCAGCTCTAAGGAGAATTTTGTTGATTCTAGGAATCAAAACCTTTTTCTTGAGGGGCTTCTTGCAGACCAAGACCTCCGCAGTGCCCAGCTGCAGGCCAGCCTCCTCTGGTAGCACCAGCACATGCCCTGATCACTCCAACCCTGCCCTGCAAGGGCTCATTCACTATGCTCCACTCTATTTTTAGAGGCAGAGTCCATTTTTCTTGTATATAATTTCTATCACCATAAAAAAACAGAAACAATAAAAAAATTACTAAATTTAAACAATAGGAACCTACTCCTAAAACAGCTATTCCACGCAAGCCTGTCCATTATAGAGCAATTGCAAAAATATGCTGATGCTGAAATGCTTCTTAATTATATAGCATAGATACCCTTCCGGATCAATCAGATATAGATTCTAAGACCAGAAAGGAGAACTGTGATCATCTAGTCTAATCTCCTACATATGACAGGTCATAGGACTGTCCTGCTTAGTTGCTGTTTGAACTAAAGCATCTCTGAGAAAAACCTCCAGTCTTGATTAAAATGCTTCCCATGATGGAGAATCCACCTCCACCCATAGTAAGATGTTCTAGTGGTTAGTTATCCTTGGTCATGGGCCTTGCCCTTCCACAATGCCCCCTTGGGGTGTTATATGGATCTGTACTCACTCACCTCATCATCCCATCCAGGTAGTCTGCCGCAAAGATCCAGGGATGGAAACCCAGGTCTTCAGTGTGATTCTACTGGAGCTCACCCCTTCCAGGGTTTGAGAGAGAAGAAACAGAGGAAAGGGAAAAAACAAGATAGTCCCAAAAGTGCCGCAGGCAACCCTCGCTTCAGGGAGCCCCTGTCGAGCAGCAGGCTGGCCTAGTTTCCTCAGGTGAGCTATCTCCACATAGTTGCTGGGGGCCTGGCCCACCTTCCTCTTAGGGGGCTTGGATCATCCGCAGTCAGACCTCCCAAAAGCAGCAAAGAAAAGCCAACAGGTTAACTAATGGAAGCCAGCAGCCCGCCTCCTTTCTGGCAAGAAGCGCTGGGCAGTCCACCATACAGTTCAGTGCCCTCAGGCAAGTCACATAGGGTCAGGCCCACCTTCCGCTCAGGAGGCTCAGACTGGCTGTGCTCATCCAAGCAGCCTTTGTCCTCACTAATGTCTCCATTATCCTCCCAGGGCTGCTCTCCACTGAGAGGGCCTCTCGCTCTTTTAAGGCTGTTCCTCCAAACCTGACATGCCTCATAGGTAGGGCTGGTTCTAGGGTCCATTACTGAGAGGAGCAACTGGGTGACCTGGGGAGCAAGGGGGATATTTGCCCCCAAACAATCTTCAAGGGGTCCCAAAGTATTGTCAGAAAAAGCCAAAATCTGTACAAAGTGATCTAGTGTTAAGTAGAGGAACCGCAGCAGACTGGGGAGTTACAGAAGTGACAAATCACAGCATTAGCCAAATTTTAGTTAAATACTCCTAAAATCAAAGCTTTTCCAGGGGTGTGATGGGGTTTGACTCACCACTGGGGTGCCTCCTACTGGTTGTCCTGGGAATTAGCTTGGTCCACCCATGCACCCTTGTCTGTTGACGTCTAGCCACTGTCACGTCTGCTCCAGAATGCAAGTTGTCCCAACAAACACAGCATCCTCTTCAGGACACAGCCCTCCAGCTGTGTCATACTCTGTTCTCCACCTTCCAGGGGAACGGTAGCCACTGTCCAGCCACTTCCTCGGTGGAGATTGAGGGCAAGAGGGGGACCCAGGCCTGCACACTACTCCAGGTCCCATGTGCTACTCCAGGTGCTACTCCTGGTCTCCATGTGCTGCGTCCCCTCCAACCCAACACCTGCCCATAGCCCCAGCACCTTCTCCACCTTTGTCTCATGGCCCCAGCAAGTCAGCAGTCAGCCAGGAGCTCCCTCTCACTCCCCTGATCCTGCCCAGCGCTTCTCTGCTAGCTACCCTCTGCCTACAAGGCAGCCAGTCCTCCTCCCTCCCTGAGCTCCAGAGAGTGACTGACCTCCTCTGCCCTGCGGCGCTTCTTATGTGGGCCTCTCTGGCCCTGATTGGCTGCTCCTCGCAGTCCTCTCCAATTGGCTGACTCCTGCACAGTTTCTCTAGGGTCCTCCCCAATTGGCTTCCTGTTGTGCAGCCTTCCTAGGGTTCTATTAACACTTTATTGGCTAGTGTGGGGCAGACACCCCATCACAAGGGGGTCTAACTAGCTGCTGGACTCCTGGAAGACTGTTTGTTTTCTAAATAGCGATGTTTTGCAGGCCCCAGTATACCCACTTGCTCTCCTCTGTAATGGACCCACGTGCAGTGGGGCAGGACTGCTTGAGCCCATAGCTCAGAGGTTCTCAAACAGGTGGTTATGACCCCTCAGGGGGTTGTGAGACTATTCCGTGGGGGGTTGCAAGCTGTCAGCCTCCACCCCCAAACCCTGCTTCACCTCCAGCATTTATAATAGAGTTAGCTATAAAAAGAAATATATTTTTATGGGGGGGGTCACACTCATAGGCTTGCTGTATGAAAGGGGTCACCAATACAAAAGTGTGAGAACCACTACCACAGCTGCCTTTAACCCCTTCCTGTCCAGTGTAGAGTTTGTCTACTCCCTCACACCCTCACTGTTAAAAATGTATGCCTTATTTCTAGTCTGAATTTGTCTAGTTTCAAATTCCAGCCATTTGATCTTGTTATACCTTTGTTTCCTAGACTGAAATGCCCTCTGTTATCAAAGTTATGTTCCTCATATTGGTACCTATAGACTGATTGATCAGGTCACCTCTTAACTTTCTCTTTGTTAAGCCAAATAGTTTGAGCTCCTCGAGTCTATCACTATATGGTATGTTTTCTAATCTAATAATTTTTGTGGCTCTTCTCTGAACCCTCTGCAATCTATCAACATCCTGCTTGAGTTCTGGACACCAGAACTGTACGCAACATTCCAGTAGCAGTCATTTTGGGGAATTTTAACTATAAACAAGTTCATTGTTATGCAGTTTATATGCAAAGATCTTTCTCCAAAAGCACCAAAAGGCCAAGCTTTTCTGGATCAATGTTTCACTATTAAAAAGAAATGATTGTAACTATTTAAAGACTCCTGATAACTCATTTTACAGCACTGAGATTTTAAAACCCCCACTAATAGTCCTGACTACACCACTCATACAAATATAAATATTTGAATATCAATAGCTGGGGACACTTTCCATAACTCAGACTAGAAAAATACTGGGCTTATGACTACAACACCAGCCCGAGAGCCAGGAAATGTTGCGTCAATTCCCAGGTCTGTCGCAAACAGCCTGTGCGACCTTACCCAAGTCACTTCATCTTTCTGTGCCAGAGTTTCCCATCTGTGAAATGGGGCTATTATGTTTCGTTTTGTCTGACTCAGCAAAGTTGGGCAAGTTCTTTGGGGAAGGGCCTTTACTATATATTTGTTAATCACCCTAGTACAATAGGTAAGCAGATGGAGCTTCAAGGTGCTACTGTAATACAATAATACATCTAGGAAATTAATTTTGCTACAAAAATTAACATAGACTTTCAAAATCTCCTCAGCTTTTCAAAAAAATTACACTTGTTGTAACACCCCTGAGCAAAGTATTTGCATAAAATGAGCTTTGCTCTATCACCATTTTTGGTAGCAGGAAGAGCAAGTAAATGGTCCTCAGGCAGTGCCTGTGCCCACACATCTGTCCTTCTTGCCTATTACACAGAGAAGAGGCAAAAAGAGATGGAAAACAGTAGCTAGACTGAGGCAAACATTAACAGCAGCACTTATAGATGCAACTGTTACGAGGGTGAACCTCAGCAAGGAGCCAAATGAATTTTTAAATTCTCAGGTTATTTTGCATAATTTCTTATGACACCTTGGGACACTGCAAAGTCTTCTCACCATCCTGGGAAAAAGGGCTGAGGTCTAATAATCGCAATGTGTTACTTCCTAAAAACAGCCATCCTAAATCTGCTGCTGAATAATACCCAAGGGAGTAATGCCCGACAGGGCGTGCAGGATCAGCTCCCAGGGAAGGAAACCCTCCGTCAATTCATTCATTGTGTGTGTTAAATCATGTAACGTTTTAAAACACACACTTGGAAGAAGCAATGTGCAACTTGGGCAGTGAAAAGGAAGCATGTGATCTCAATCTAGCCTCAGGAAGTGGCCAGCTGCTAGCAAGGAAAGCAACTGCCCCCACTCCAACAACCCACCGGGTCAGTTGTACAATGCTGCACATGGAGAAAGGGACAAAACTGATCTGCTTACAGGACACCATGAAGCATCAGATGTCAGTCTGTCTGATACTCCATCCAAGTCTACACTAGCCTATTACAGGATGACCATATTGCTTCCAGTCAGTTCCATTTACTTTTTAGTTCCCTTAATGTTCTATATTGAACCCAGCCATTGTCAGCCTGCCATTGACTATAAATGTGATGCTCTCTGCAATCGGGCCTGGGTTTCATGACATATGCAACAGACAGAGGGACAGAATTGCTTACCAGTTCATTTTAAGCTAGGAAAACATACAATATTGGGGTTTATTTGTTACTCTGCAGCAGGTGCTTATCTGTTGTCACCACTGAGACAACTGCAGTTTGGTAACAAACATCTGTTCTCTTTTGTTCTGGGAAGATAAATGACTCTAAGTCTAATTAGTGGGCAGAGCTGACCTCATGCACAGGCAGAAACAGCTACTGCACATCAATTGCACCTTAGGGAACAAAGAGATAAAACACTGACTCATTCCTTAGAGTTAGAATTGGTTTAATCCCTTAAAAACTAATACATAAGGGGAAAATCTGATTTTAATTAAAAGGCTGCACTAGCACAGCAACATTTTTGGTGGCTTCCCAGGTCAGCAGGCGATCAGACCATGCTTGCTGTATATGGTGATAAAAATGGAGGACCAACGGACATTTTGCTCTCTGTTGCAACCGGACCGATTTTGGATTTCAACTTACTTGGTCACAGTTCCATTTAATTGAAAGAAAGAGGTGATTCTGTTCTTCCTGCAACCATTGCACTCGGGATGGCACAAACACCACAGAAACAAAAGAAAAAGTCTCTTCTAACCCCTAGCCTAGTTCGTTAGCTAGACCTGAGCTACAGTAATACAAGAGGACTATGCAGTGGGGGTTCTAAGGAGTACTAGTGATATAGAGGAGGTGGAGGACAGAAGTGCTGCTGTTTTAAATGGTTTTATTTGTTGCATCTTTGGATATTTATAACTATCTGTCAAAGGTGCCCAGAGTTTTGGCCAGGAGTCTTATATTGTGGTACTTGTTTTAGGCAAAATATCTAAACTAATTAACGAAAATTGCCTCCTCCAGCTCTGCATTTTAGTGCCTCCTGGGAAATTAGGAGCTACCAATCATGTAGCCTGCACTCTTATTATTTGTATTGGACCTAGAAGGCCAAGTCAAGGACCAGGACCCCACAGAGTTAGGTGCTGCACAAACACAGAACAAAAAGGCCAGTCCTCATCCCAAAGAGTTTAGCATTTTCCAAGTCATAAAACACTAGGCAACAAAGAAGCTGTGTAAGACAGTTAAACACAAAAGAATTCTCAATGATGTCGGATACTTAAACTAGCACGTGCTGCCATGTTTTAACACTCTTCACTGTCAGCAAGGCCATGCTATGGTTTGTCATAACTGGGTATCACTCTGAGCATCTGACAGAACGGACAGACAGGGAGGAAGGAGGATCAAACTCATTCAGTGCTGAGGACAGAATTCTATTTCTAGCTAGGATTGTGGGCTGAGGTACGAAATGCAGGACACGTGATACCTTTGCTACACAGGGAGACTCCTGGAATTGGTCAGAGGAGTTTATCCAAAGACCAAGAGTGGACTATTACCCTTATGTAGTACTGAGGTGTTTACCTATGTGACGAGGCTCCACTCACTACACTGACGCCTCCGGCTGGTCATCTTGGAGATTAGCTGAGCAGGTCCTCTCCTGATGGTCCCTTGCCCACTGTCACATCTGCTCCTGGACCCATGTCATTCTAAGAACCACAGTGTCTTCTTCATGACACAGCCCTCTGGCAGTGTCACAATGTGTGCTCCCCCGTTCCAGGGGCCCTGCAGTCAACTGTTCAGCCACTTCCCCAGAAGCAATTGCAGTCAATTGACTTGCCTCTTCCCCAAATACAGGATCAGGGCCTTCCCACTACTTTGGGTCC
Source organism: Chelonoidis abingdonii (assembly GCF_003597395.2). NCBI lineage: Eukaryota > Metazoa > Chordata > Testudines > Testudinidae > Chelonoidis > Chelonoidis abingdonii. Next base: position 142,432,345 of record NC_133772.1, on the reverse strand, counting down.
CAGCCCAGGTACCCTGTAGATGGCAGCTACATTCTACATCCCCTCCCACTCCTCCGTGCATTTCCCTGGGCCACATCTCCGCAGGCCCAGCACCTTCTTTGCCCTTACCTCAGGGACTTGGCATGCCAGTTCTAGCAGCCAGCCAGGAGCATCCTTTCACTCTTCTGTTCCTGCCCAGCACTACTCTGGCTCCCTTCCACCTACAAGGCACCCAGTTATCCCTCCTGGAGCTGCAGGGAGGAACCGACACTGCTCCGCCCTGCAGCTCTCCTTATACGAGCCCTCTGGGTCCTGATTGGCTGCTCCTCACAGCCCCTCTTCTATTGGCTGCTTCTTGTGCAGCCTCCCTATGGCTCTATTAATCCCTTACAGGCCAATGCCCCATCACAAGTTAGTGTTGTGTTCTTTTGCCTTTTCATCTATGGAAGGTATTCTGGGGTCCCTTAGCAGCAGGACACCTTTCAATTTCCCTCATCCCGCTGCTGCTTCTCACTCACTTGCCCCACTTTTGACACGTGAACAGGAACAGCAATAGGATGGCGTAGAAGGGAGTAGCTGCAGGCCTTGTGCTTGGTGAACTGTGTGTGTGTTTGTTTTCTGTGTTGGTGGTATAGCTGGGCTTCTGGGCTCTGAACATGCCAGGGGGAAGACATCTGGGTTTTGGTGAGGGCCCTGTGGCTGGGACCCATGGATCTGTGATTGGCCCTGTTTGACATTTGAGTGGTTAATCCCTCCTTGTTAGTGAAGTGGTGGAGCTAAACAGCGAGACTTAGTATAGAAGTTAGCTACCTAGTGAGCTCCTACGCAGGAAAAAGGAGCAGCTAATGGGAGTTGTGGAGTGAGTTTGCATTGGGCAGCGCGAGAGGCTTTCTAGATACACTTCTATATTCTATACCAGGATGGCCAGCATTGGAACAACAGCTGACCCATATTTTCTTTCCTTCCTGAAGCCAGAAGCATCAGAGAGCATGAGGAGTACTTGGACAACCAGAGTCAGAAAGCATCACCACCACAGATCCAAGAAAGAAAGGAATGGGTGCCCAAGCAACCAGACAGAGTGGAAATCAGAGAAGGAGGCTGACACTTTATAATCCCCAGAAACTGGCTGTCATAGTAATATTCCTCGATTTGAACCTTAGAGTTCAAATATAAGGTACTAGCATGAAGTCCTCTAAGCTTAATCTCCAGCTTAGATCTGATAGGCTGCCACCAGGTCAGGAATTGATAGGGCCTGACCCCCCTTTCCTCTCTCTGGTGTCCCCACCTCCCTGGGGACCTCAGATAACTGTTCTTTGCTTCCCAAGAGCATAAGCGTTCTTTTCCTCAGGGACAATTTGAGATGCAAAATTACCAACAGCTGGCGCCTTTCCCGTTCCTGTCTCTTCCGTGGAGGGAGCACAGACTACCATGATACATGGGTTTTCAATTTCTCTTGCCTTACTTAGAAAAAAGGAAAACTTTCCACAAGTTTTGAAAAAAAACTTTATATAGAAGAAGAGAAATACAGAATGAACTTGCATAAAAATTAATACAGGCTCTACTTAAGTAAACAATATGAACAACCCAGTCTATTTAAAAATAGCCAATTTAAATAGATCAGCAATCACAACACAGTAAGTACACAAGCCAAGCATATTCATAGCGATTTTAACTTGTGTTTTGTTTGTACTTGATTGCCTTTTTAGTAGAATGAGAAGAAGGTTGGAATTTTCTAGTAGCAAGATAGCTTGTCCCGCACAGCCGAGAAGGCAACAAAGACCCAGCAATCCACATCTGTAAATACATACATACAAGAGCTCTCATAGCCGAATACTTGTATCCTTTGTTATTCCAGACTTTGGAGATATTTGAGATAAGATGGGAGTTTAGAAGAAAACTTGTTTACTCATAGCGAGGAAAACAACAAATACCCCGAGTTATACAAATTCCCGCCCCTGACTTTAAACAAAACAGTTCTCTGATTGGTCCTCTGGTCAGGTGTTTGGTTCTCTTTGTTCCCCCTTTACAGGAAAAGAAAATTAACCCTTACCTTACCTATCTACTTATGACACTGGCATTCTTCACAGCTGGAAGCAGACATGGATGGGCAGGATGTGACCACCAGTGAGAAGAGGACCAGGAGGAATTCCACACAGCTAGAAGTACCCAATTGTTACCAGATTCTCAGCATGGAAGCGAAAGCAGATTTCTCTGAAGATATAGCTGATGGAATGGAATGGAGAGGTGTATAGGATACACGTGTGGATGGCTGCTCCGCCTAGCTGGCAAGACACAATAATGTTCACAACAGTCTCCAGCCAGACAAAGATGACAGATAATTTTTGCTGGGAAGTCTATGCTAAGAAGCATTGAAGAATTGAAGCAAGGGACAAGGAGGCAAAGAGATGGTGTGCAGTCTTCCCAGAGTCAACATGAGATGTGACTGCAAGAATGGATAGGCTTCTGAAGTCGTTGGGTCAGGGCCCACTGGTGATGCTGCACGTTGGCACTAATGACACTGCTTCACAGGATACCTCACAGATTATAGTCTGCTCCAGACAACTCGGAAGGGTGTGATTATAGTCTGCTCCAGGCTCAGTGCTCTGGAACAGCTCTGAATCAATCTCAGGCAGGACCCACTTCAGTGTGACACCCCTCAGGGCACACTCTCCTTGGCTTCATTGCCTCCTGGGACAGACCTCAGAGCCTTCAGCACCCCTGTTCCACACCGTGAGCACCCTGCAGCAAGTCCACCTGAATAGGACCCCTGAGGGAAGCCTTACACTCACTCCCAAAGTAATGCACCCCCACCTTCCACAGTCAGCAGTGACTTTCAGCCAGCAGTGTAAAACAGAAGGGTTTATTAGTTGTCTGGAACAAAACATAGGTAGGGTCTTCGTTACCACAGAAACCAGAAAGTTATAGCTAAGTCCATCTTTGTCAGACCCAGAGCCCTAGTTCTCCCTGAGAGACCCAAACTGGAGAGTGTCCTGCTTCCAACAGCCCACTCTCAGTCATGTCCAGTTGCTTCTCCTCTGTCCTTTGCTGTCTTTCCCAGGCAAAACTGGTCACCTGGCCTCCACCTCAACTCTTTGTTCTCCAACTCGTTGTAGCTGGCTGCCTTTTTGCAGAGGGTGGTTCCCCTTCCCACAGCCATCAGTTGTTAAGTTTTGAAATGTCCAGCCACTGTCTGGGCCCAGCTAGCTAGATGGCAGTCACACCTGATCCTCTAGGGAATCTTTGCAAAGATCAACACACTTGTCCCACCACCTGGTTAATCATGCAACACATAGGGAAAACTGAGGCACACACACAATATTCATACAAAACATTAAGAAAATCATCCACTTCATCACAGTGCTGAAGGAGAGAAATATCCAAGTGATCTTCATGGAGCTCCTTCCTGTCCTAGAGCAAGGGAAGACAGAATGCAAAGATTCTGGAAGAGAACTGCTGGCTAGGTAAGTGGTGTAGGGTAGAGGGTGAACTTTGGTCCATCTTCTGTGGTGAAAGAGGGATGTACAGTGCGGATGGCTTCCATCTCAGTAAAAAGGTAACCAGTCTGCTCTAGGACAGGCTGGCTAGAGTAGTCAAGAGCGTGGTAAACTAACAAGAGGAGGAGAGTGAAGAGAGAACAAATGATCCCTCATTTAGCACAAAATCAAGATGTCAAGAACAAAATTAATGAAAACTCCAAGGCAGGAGTGAGTGGGCAAAAGGGGAGAGGGAGTGGCACTCCATATCAAAAATGGCATTTCCCATTTCTGAGTCACTGGCAATCTGGAAGCAAATTATCTGGAAAGCTAATGGATCAGTGTCATTACAGATAGAGCACAGATAGTCCACCAAATTACACATGAGAACAGGAAAACTGTCTCCTTATGCACCAATCTATAATGTGTAAGGAAAAATCTGTGATCCTGGGCAGGGCTGGCTCCAGCTTTTTTGCCACCTCAAGCAGTGAAAAAAGAAAAATCCAATTGAGCTGCCGACGAAGTGCCGCCGAGGCAGAAGACAGGGAATGAAGGACCTGCCACCAAATTGCCACCGAAGACTGAGATGGACCGGTTGAGTTGCCGCCAAAGTGCCACTGCCAGCCAACCCAGAAGTGCCGCCTCAACAATGGATGGAGTGCCGCCCCTATCTATTTGCCGCTCCAGGCACCTGCTTCCTTCACTGGTGCCTGGAGCTGGCCCTGATCATGAGGGACTTCAATCTGAGCAACCACTGCTGGAGGTGTCATGATGTCAATACTAAAACATCCTTGGAATTTCTAAAAGTTGTAGATGATAATTTCCTAACTCAGGAAGCATTGCATCCAACATGGGGAAATTATATATTAGACTGCAGCTTGACAGATGAAGAACTGATCACAGAAAAACTGAGTGGTAGCTTAGGTACAAGTGATCGTGACACGATCCATTTATATGCAAATATTATAATGTCTCAGCAGTATAATAATATATTTACAATTAAATACTTGGTGCTTTAAGAGGCCAGTTTCATAAAGTGGAAAACAATTATGAGCCAAATCAATGGGGAGAAAGAATTTAAACAGAAAAATGTAAATCGTAATTGGAAACTGCTTATGAACATTTTACTTGATGTCCCAAAACCCACAGTCAAGAAAGAAGGCCATGCTGGTTAAAAGACTATCCTGGCTAAGAGAGGAAATGAAGGCAGCAATCAAAAATAAACAGCAATATCTAATAACTGGGAAAAAAGGGGCAATTGTTAGCAATTAAAATAAATTAGAAGCTAGAAATTGATAAGGAAGCAAAAAGTCACCAGGAGAAATCTATGACAGAAGCATTTAGGTTAATAATGAGACTTTTTTAAAGTGCTGTATATTGGGAACAATGGTATTGGTTCATTCTTACATGGGAATGATAGAATTGTCAATAAAAGTGCAGGAAAACAGAAGTGTTCAATAAATATTTCTGTTCTGTATTTGAGAAAGAGCCTGATGATGTATTCATATCTTATGATGAAATTCTGTCCATTCCATTAGTAACTAAGGAGACTGTTAAACAGAAGCAACTAAAGCTAGATATTTTTAAATCAGCAGGTCTAGATATCTTGCATTCAAGAGTTTTTAAAAGAGCTGGCTGAGGAGCTCTTTGAACAATTAATGTTGATTTTTAATAAGCTTTGGAACACTGGAAAAATTCCAGAAGGCTGGAAAAAAGCTAAATGTTATGCCAATTTGGATGGCTCAAATAATCACAAGCTTGACAGCCTGACATCAATCCTGGACAAAGTAATGGAGTGGCTGATGAGGGACTCGATTAATTATTCTTTTTTAATTCTTTATTAATGCCAAACACATGGGTTTATGGAAAATAGATCCTGTCAAGCTTGATTTTTTTTATGAGATTACAAATTTGATTGATAAAAGATAATAGTGTTGATGTAATAGATTTCTGTAAGGCATTTGATTTGATACCACATGACATTTTGATTAAGAAACTAGAACAATACAAAAACATGGCATACATTAAATGGATTAAAAACAGACAACTGGTTAGGTAGGTCTCAAATATAATTGTAAGTAGAGAATCATCATTGAGTGTGTATTTCTAATGGAGTCCCAAGGGATTGACTCTTGACTCTATGCCCTTTAGCATATTTATCAATGACCCAGAAGAAAACAAATTCATGACTGATAAAGTCTGCAGATGACACAAAGATCGGGGGAGTGGTAAATAATGAAGAGGGCAGGTCACTGATTCATAGCAATCTGGATTGCTTGATAAACTGGGCATAAGCAAAACAACATGCATTTAAATACAGCAGAATTTAAGGTCTTAAATCTAGGAATAAAGAGTGTAGGCCATGCGTACAGGATGTAGAAACTCTACCCTGGGAAGCAGTGACTCCAAAAGAGACATGTGGATCAGGGAGTCAGTCTGTCGACCAACAATCTCTGTCCCCCAAAAGGGAGAGTGTGTGCTTTTAAATGTTGCCAGAGTCTTTGTTCTGTCTTCCCAGGAAGTTTGGTGGGCTCTGTGGGAGGGCAGAGGATCAAAGTGAGTGGCTTTTGCCTCATCCCAGAAGGGTTTGCACAGACCTGTGTATCAGAATCCGCCTCCCCCTCTCTTGGGTGCAAAAGTTGACAACACTGCTTTGACCCTAAGAGTGTCAGACTCAACCAACTCACTACGCCCAACACTCTGTTATAATGGTATTTATCCACAAGGCATTGTGTAAAATATCATATGAAAGCTGATAACCACACTGGTCTTAACATCATTGTAAAATGCCTGTGTTAGCGTTATATGTGAAGTTATGAATTTCCTCTGTATAATGGTATTAGAACATATTTAAGACCAGACCGCCTAGCCTAGGTAAAGGCAATAAACAGATCTGCCCTAAGCAAAGGAATGTGACTTTACCTGAATTTATATTAGTAGTAAACAAAGCTATCGAGCTAAACCAGAAGGGGTTATCCTGAACCTGCAGCCCAGAGACAGAAAATTAACATGGCTCCTGCACCCCAGAGAGACACAGGGAACTGAATCCCCAGAAGTCCTTCCTGGCTTGTAAAACAAAGACAATCCCATTGGGGATATGTGGAACGAAGAGAGACTCCATCTTTATCCTCTGTGTTAGGAGGAACTGAGCTATTTGATTTTGGTGATGGATCCTGGCCAGGCTGGCCCATTAAAGCTGGAAAGGAGACTGTGGGTGAGATAAACCGTATCTTGCTAGATTAAGTTTTAGTCTTTTAGATGCATGTTTTTACTTGTATTTGTTTGTAACCATTTCTACCTTCATCCCTGTTAATTGGGATCACGTACTCCAGGCTCTTTTGTTAATACACTCATTTTGCTTTCATTATAAATCATGAGTGCTGGGTAAATTCAAGGAAGTGTTGACTTCTAGAAAGCTGACAGGTCGGAATCTTTTACTTTCTCTGGAGAGGCAGTGAACTTAACACAGTCCCAGTGAGAGGGACTGGTCCCTGCAGAAGAACGATTTGGGGGTGAATTCAGGGTACTGAGTTTGCCCTGCCAGGGGTAACTAGGCTGGGCAAAGCCAGGGTGAGGCTTCTGGGCTGCAGAAGTCAGAGCTCTGAACCAAAGCTGTGCAGCCACATGACCCCCAGGGTTACAAAGCAGACATTGACTGAATCCCTGACTGGCCTGGGTAAACCCCCAACCATACCTGCTTACTGAATTAACTCTGTGTACAGTGGAGATTCTTACACCCCACAGAACATATCGTATTCATAACTTATTACAGAGCAGCTCCAAATCTGTCACAGTCCTAAAGCCTGTGTGATGCAGGCTAGGTGAGCGCAATTGTCCTGCCGGGCCTTAAAATCTATGAACTTTTGTCCCTCTTTCACTCCGCATTTTTCGTTTTATTTTCTGCTTCCCCTTTCTGATCTCTTTCCTTTTCCATCTGCTCCCTCTTTGCCCTCCTTGATCCCTATTTCTGGCTCCTGACACTCTTTGCAACCTAATTCTCTGCACCTGCCTCCTCCCAGGCTTTGGCCATGACCCTTTGGTTCCTTGTCTCTGATGACCACTATAAGCAATTTACACACGAGTAACACTCAGGTCAATTTTCCTTAGCAGTCTACCTGGCTGGAGAGTGTCTCTGCTGGTGAAAGCAGGGAGCCTACTAAAGAGGAAAATTGATGACGTCAGTGAACCTACATGGGTCCCTTTCCAGGGACAAATAACAAATGCTGATTCTAGCCAATTTCTCACACTTGCCCTATTGGAAAGAGCTCACACATGGTTTTCTGCCTCATTTAAACCCTGCAGAGGGGTGCTGCACCAGGGACTTTTGAAGTTTTTGGCAAATCAGAAGGGAGATCTCAACACCAGCTCCACATACACCAGCAAAGAGACAACAGAGGGATGGGCACTATCTTTTCATTCTGTGTTTGTACAGTACCTAGCACAATGGGATCTGTGATAATACAAACAGATAATTGTTATACTGTGGGACCCAGAATGATACAACTCAGATGGCCCTAAGGCTTTGTGCAAATAGCGCAGAGAGGCTGCAGCAGCTATTCCCACCTATAGACTGCAATGGTGACTGCACTGTTCCTGGACGTGGGGTTTTGTTCTGGTTTCATGAGGGTGGCATGAATGTCATCCTGAGCACAGAAGCTCTTTACAAATGGATTTAATAGAGAGGGTCATATCCCAATCACTCTCCTTTAGCAGATGGTTATATGTGTACCACGATTCTTTTGTATTTACTGCCACTGGCCCTGGGCCCACAGCAAAGCAAGCACAAGGTGATGTGGGTATATGAATACAGAGCTGGAAATCTGACACGTGAGACAGAAACTGGTCAAGTGTAAGAGAAGGGGAACAGTTAGTGGGGGAAACCTCAGAATGGTTCAATATGGGGTAAAGATCCCAAACTTCAGATGCTTATTTGATACCATTTGGTCTAGAAACTTGTCTTAAAAAAACTGCACAAAACTTGTCTCTTTCTAATGAGACAGCCACCAGATTACATCCTAGTCTTTGCCAGGATGGAAACACTGTGAAAATGTATTTCCAGCACCCCTGCTGCAGGATGGTTAACTTGACATCAAATCCAGGGAAAATCATGGAATGGCTGATTCAGGATGCAATCAGTAAAGGATGTAGCAGAGTTAATGCCAATCAATATTTTATGAAAAATAGGTTTTTATCAAACTTGTTTGATGAGATTACAAGTTTGGCCACATAGATCATTAATGTTGGAAGGGACCTCAGGAGATCATCTAGTCCAACCCCCTGCTCAAAGCAAGACCAATCCCCAAATAGCCCCCTCAAGGATTGAACTCACAACACTGGGTTTAGGCAGGCCAATGCTGAAACCACTGAGCTATCCCTCTAGTAGCTATATCAGAGAAAAATGTAGCCTATACTAAATGGATTAAAACTGGTTAACTGACAGATCCACCCCCATATAATTTGGGATCCAGCCAATGGAGGTATTTCCAGAAGGTCCCACAGAGATCTTGCTATTCAATACCTTTAAACAACAATCTGGGAAAAAATATAAAGTAGTTGCTGGTAAAGTTTGCAAAATGACAGAGAAAATTAGGGGGATAAAGTGAGTGAGGTAATATCTTTTATTGTACCAACTTCTGCTGGTGAAAGAGAAGCTTTCAAACTACACCAAGCTCTTTTTCGGGTCAGAAAAAAATGGGAAAGTGCTTGGAAGGCAGCAGCTCTGAAAGGGTCATGGTTGACACCAAGTAAATGTGAGCTGCCAGTATGATGCTGTGGCTGAGATTCGACATGAACCTTGGATGAATAAGCCAGGGAACATTGACTAGAAATCGGGAGGTAGTACTACCACTGTATGTGGCATTTGAGAAACCAGTACTGGAACAGCTATGCAGAGTTCGGGCGTCTACACTGCAAAAGGAATTGGAAAGGGTTCAGAAAGGGGCTACCAGAATGATTTCAGGTCTGGAAAACTTACCTTCTAGTGAAAGACTAAAAAAGCTAGTTTAACAAAGAGAAGGTTAAGAGGTGACTTGATCATGCTCTGCAAGTACCTACAGTACCTAGATTTCTGAGAGTATACAGCTCTTTTATCTAGCAGACAAAGATACAAGATGCAGCGGCTGGAAACTGAATCTAGACAAATTCAGGCTAGAAATAAGGTACAAATTTTTAATAAGGGTAATTAGCCACTGGAACAGCTTGCCTAGGGATGTGGTAGATTCACTGTTACTTAAGTTCTTAAATCAAGACTGGCTATCACACTGGTAGAGCAATAGCATATCTCTTAGAAGTTATGGGCTTGATACAGAAGTTACTGGGTATGCTTCTATGGCCTGTGTTATCGAGGAGGTCACACTAGAGAATGGTTCCTTCTGGTCTTACAATCTATATCAGGATATGCAGAGACAGCAAAGCAATAAATTGGGCAGGATATAACCACAGCTTTTCATACCTCAACAAAAAGTTCAGTTTGTACCAAGGTTTAGGTCAGTTCTTATTTTATCTGAACTCTTACTCATCCTTATGCTTTGAGATCTATAGATGAGACAGTCTATATAAAAGTATTATTTTTATTAATAAATATAGCTATACTGTATTTTCAACAGAAGTGCAGCCACCCATAGCTTTACATGGAAGGTGAAATTTGAGCAGCCTTTGAGTTTAAGATTGCTGAGAATACAAATAAGAAGGAGAATGCTTGCCATCTAGTGGAAGCATGACCTACTCTACTGTATTTCCATGAGCTCTTTTCAGTGCAAACAAAATTGGATTTTGCAGAGACCAAAATCCAGTGTTTTTGTTCTTTTTTCAAAGATATCATGTGTGGAATTGTTTTCTGCAGGGCCTTTGTTATCTGCAGGTGTCTGAGAAAATCTTTCCTTTTTATTAGGCAAAAAACAAACCAAAATGGGATATCATTTGAAAACTACAGTATCTGATTTAAAAAATTAACTTGTAAGAGACTTAACATGGCCCAGTGAGGCTTGAAAGGTAATACTTTGAAGTTGCTGTCTGATCCTTGTAACTAAACGATTTATGTCACTACACCTAAGACTGAGGAGTGTTTCTAACAAAATCCTATTTTGCACACTACCTAATGTAGGTAAACCCTAAACAACAAAATATTTAAAAGATTTTTTTAAATAGTTTGCATTTGCTAAAATTTATGGACAGGCCAATGAAATGATGGACTTTTATTGCACATTTTTTCAAACTTAACTTGGTAAAAAAAATTAGAGGTAGCTGGTCCTGTATTTATCTTTTGGTACTTATGGCAAATAATGTGCTGTATAAAAGATGATTTGTTAAAGTCTGAACATTGGCAGTAGTTCTTTAAAGCTTTTTAAAATATGCCTGTACATATTAACATATTGGCAGCTTAATACCATAGCTGGATATAACAATAATAAACATGATCATATTCTTAGTGTGTTTTCAAAAAATAAAATAAGATGGAATCATGGTCCACCTGGGGAGATTAATCCATAATGGAGATTACAAGGATTTGGGAATTTGGGTCTGATTCAAATTTTAAAAAGAGTAAACTGGAGACCTGGGTAATTATAGCCCTATCAGTCTGCCATTAATCCCAGGCAAGATAATGGAATGGCGACTATGGGACTTGATTAATAAAGAATTAAAAGAGGGTGATGTAATTAATGCCAATCAACATGGGTTTATGGAAAAGAGATTCTTTCAAACGAATGATGTTTTTATAAGATTAAAAACTGAATTGATACAGGTAATAGTGCTGCTGAAATATACTGAAATTTTCTGTAAGGCAATTGACTTGGTACCACTGACATTTTGATTAAAAATCTAGAATGGTACAAAATTTACATGGAACACATTAAACTGATAGATCTCAAAATATAATTGTAAATGGGGAATAGTCATTGAATTGGTATGTTTCTAATGGGATCCTGCAGGGATCGGTCAATGGTCCTACATTAATTAACATTTTTATCCATGAACTGGAAGAACACATTAAATAATCACTGATAAAGTTTGCAGGTGACACAAAAATTGGAGGAAGTGGTGAATAATGAATAGGACAGGTCACTGATTCAGAGTGATCTGATCACTTGAGAAGTTGTGTGCAAGCAAACAATATGCATTTTAATATTGCAAATGTAAACCTATACCTCTAGGAACAAAGAATGCAGCCCATACTTACATGATGGGGCAACTCTATCCTGGGAAGCAGTGTCACTGAAAAAAGATTTGGGGGTCATGGTGGACAATTAGCTAACATTATCTCCCAGTGCGACGCCCTGGCCAAAACGGCTAATGCAAACCTTGGAAGCATAAATAGAGGATTCTTCAGGGGGGAGTAGAGATGTTATTTTACCTCTGTATTTGGATGCGACTGCTGCTGGAATACTGTGTCCAAGTCTAGTGTCCACAGTTCAAAAAGGATGCTGAGAAATTGGATTCAGAGAAGAGCTACAAGAACGATTAAAGGACTGGAAAACATATCTATCACCTTCAGTGATAAACTAAATAGATTGAACTCCTTGAGTCTAACAAAGAGAAGGTTAAGAGTGACTTGACTACAGTCTGTAATTAGCTATATGGGGAACAAATATTTAATAATGGGCTCTTCTATCTAGTAGACAAAGTTGTAACATAATGGCTGGAAGCTGAAGCTAGACAAATTCAGACTGGAAAAAAGGCATAAATATCATCAATGGGATAAATTAACCACTGGAACAATTTACCAAGGGTCACAGTGGAGTCTCCATCACTAGCAATTTTTAAATCAGGATTGGAATTTTTTAGAAGATCTACTCTAGGAATCATTTTGGGAATGTCTATGGTCTGTGCTATGCAAGAGGTCAGACTAGATGATTACAGCGGTCCCTTTTTGGCCTTGACATCTATGAATGTCAAATCTTATTGCAATCAAAGGGCATTTCTTTTGACTTTAGAGGGCTTTTGAACAGGCCAGAACCAAGTGCTTCAGAGGAATGAACAACTATGTATTAACATTCACCAAGGAGAAAAGTGTCTTCCTAACCTCACTTTGGTTGCTGATATCCTGAGTTCATATCCTTTCTAGATCTTTCACAGAAATGTAAGACTGGAAGGGACATTGAGAAGTCATCAAGTCTAGCTCCCAGCACTGAGGCAGAACCAAGTAAACCTAGATCATCCCTGACAGGTGTTTGCCCAACCTGTTCTTAAGAACCTCCACAACCTTCCTTGGTAAGCTATCCCAGAACTTAATTACCCTTATAGTTAGATAGCTTTTGTTAATATCAAACCTAAATCTCCCTTCCTGCAGATTAAGCCCATTATTTCTTGGACAATCTTCGGTGGACATGGAGAACAATTGATGACCATCTTCCTTATAACAGCCTTTGACATATTTGAAGACATTATCAGGTCCCCCCGTTAGTCTTCTCTTCTCAAAACTAAACATGCCCAGTATTTATAACCTTTCCTCATAGCTCAGGTTTTCTAAATCTTTTATCATTTTTGTTGCTCTTCTCTGGATTCTCTCCAGCTTACCCACATCTTTCCCAAATTGTGGAACCCAGAATTCCACAGTACTCCAACTGAAGTCTTACTAGTGCCGCGTAGAGCAGGATTATTACCTACCCTATCTTACGCAGGACGCTCATACACCTCAGAATGATATTCCCTTTTTTCACAACTGTATCACATTGTTGACTCATATTCAATTTGTGATCCACTATAACTGCCAGATCTTTTTCAGTAGACTCCCATATACTTCAATGGGTTCCAGCTCAAGCCCCGCATTTCATAATACCACTTACCTGTACAATGTCTGATTGTAGTCAGAGATATTCAAGTTTTCTTTAAGATAAGACTGGGAGTCAGCTTAGCACTCTGATTTCAAAAAAGAGTCAAAACTAAAGATCCTTTACTGTTTTTACCCCCACCCATGCTATTACAAAGGGTAGAAGCACAAAAATTCTCCTCCGATTTTGCTACTCTCCCCAGTCCTTTAATTTTACTGCAGGTTACCAGATGGTGGTGCTATTACAGATAGCATGTTCTGTTTAACTGAATGTATAGACAGATTTTGGAGAAATGCCAGTTGTTAAGTGTGATTCAGTTAATAATTTTAGCAGCTGTGTTGTTATACATGTAAAAATTAGTTTTCTACAATTTGCAGGTGTCATAGGTTAAAACCTAATTTCAGTGACTCATCCTGCATTCCACATGTGTGGAATCATTGTAAACTGTACATCACTCCCATTAGAAGAGTGTACCACAGTCAGAGTGCAATGACATAAGGGAAACGTGTCAAAATTGGCAGAAGTTGTCAAAAGCTTTGCATCTCAATGATGGAAATGACAAAACAATAGTAAGATGAAGAAAAGGACATCAAGGAGAGTTCTCACACAAAGTAAGCATGGTGATGAATAGGGACCCGGACACACAAATGACCATATGTACATATTATTTAAAGTAAGAGGGCCTATAAAGTGATGTGATTTCTCTCTGAATAGAAGAAACTCTAGTATATGGGTCTGAAGATAGACAAAGCTACAGGGAAAGTTAAAAGCAGTGAGCTGGTAAAAAAGAGGCAGGCATAAGGGGAAGGGGTTAATTTTCAGAGCTGGCATGAATAAGAAACCAGTGCCTTACACATCTAAAGTAGGCAGACAAAGGGATATGGTAGAAAAGATTTTGTGATCAGATAGGTTGTATTGCTACAAGAGGACACTGATTATTATTATTAGGCACCTTTCTGGTAGACAGTGAGGCCACATAGATGGTGCTTTATTGGACTCGTACAACTACAGGGCTTTCAAGAAGTTAAGCAGCAAAATAGATAAAGCAGAGAAATAAGAACGATTTTGACCAAATGTTCAGGATATGGCAAATACAAATAGGGGAAAGGAATGCATCAGTATGGAAAATTGCCACAGCCACAGGGTCAGCGTGTAAATGCAAGAAATTATTTATATAAAAAAAATATAAAGAATATATATAGGCAGGGAATTACAGACCACTCAGCTTAACTTCAGTACCCAGAAAGATAACGGAGCAAATAATCAATTAATCATTTAGAAGCTAATAAGGTGATTAAGTAACAGTCAACATGTATTTGTCAAGAACAAATTGTGTCAAACCAACCCAATAGTTTTCTTACCCAGGGTAACAAGACTTGCGGATAGGGGGAAAGGAGTAAATGTGGTATAGCTTGATTTTAGTAAGGCTTTTGATTCTGTCTCGCATGATCTTCTCATATAGAAACTAGTGAAATACAACCTAGATGGAGCTACTATAAGGTGGGTGCCATAGATGCTGGAACAATTTGTATAGTGTGGGTGCTGAAAGCTATTGAACAAAACTGTAATTCCTGTATATGATGGAAACCACTTCAAACCAGGAGATCCTGCTGCAACTCTAGTTCCAGCACCTAAGGTGGGTGCATAACTGGTTGGAAAACAATTCCCAGAGAGTAATTATCAGTGGTTCAAATTCAGGCTGGACCGACATATCGAGTGGGATCCCACAGGGATTGGTCTTGGGTCCAGTTCTGTTCAATATCTTCATAAGTGATTTAAATAATGCCATACACTTATAAAGCTTGTAGATGATACCAAGCTGGGAGGAGTTTCAAGTGCTTTGGAGAATAGGATTAAAATTCAAAATGATCTGGACAAACTGGAGCCATGGTCTGAGGTAAATAGGATGAAATTCAGTAAGGACAAATGCAAAGTACTCCACTTGGGAACGAACAATCAGTGTCACACATGCAAAATGGGCAATGACTGCCTAGGGAGGAGCACTGCGGAAAGGGATCTGGGGGTCATAATGGATCACAAGCTAAATATGAATCAACAGTGTAACACAGTTGCAAAAAAAGCAAATATCATTCTGGTATGTATCACCAGGAGCGTTGTAAGCGAGACACGAGAATTAATTCTTCCGCTCTACTCCACATCTGATAAGGCATCAGCTGGAGTACTGTGTCCAGTTCTGGGCACCATATTTCAGGAAAGATGTGGGCAAATTGGAGAAAGTCCAGAGCAAAGCAAGAAAAATGATTAAAGGTCTAGAAAACATGACTTATGAGGAAAGATTGAAACAATTGGGTTTGTTTAGTCTGGAGAAGAGAAGAATGAGAGGGACATAATAACAGTTTTCAAGTACATAAAAAGTTGTGACAAGGAGGAAAGTGAAAAATTGTTCTCTTTAACCTCTGAGGATACAACAAGAAGCAATGTGCTTAAGTTGCAGCAAGGGCAGTTTAGGATGGACAGGAAGTTTTTCCTAATGACTGTCAGGGTCGTTAAGCACTGGAACAAATTGGACAAACACCTATCAGGAATAGTCTAGTTATTTCTTAGTCCTGCCTTGAGTGCAGGGAACTGGACTATATGACCTACTGAGGCCCCTTACACTTCTATAATATAGGAATTACCAAACAAGTACAGCACTGGTAGATATTAAAGAGAAAAGGATCACACAGTGATTATAGTGATGCATTTACCATATCACGTGATCAAAATGAGCATCATTTTTGTTGAAGAAAAGTACAGAATAAGAAGAATATTTTTTCCCATTAGGTCCTACACTGGCTCTGGGCACCATATAACATTAGAACACTCTAAAATAATAATTTAAAAAAAACAGTCTTCTTCAATACATACAAAAAATAATCAAGATGTTCAAAACCAGGAATGTGTAATAAGAGGGAAAAGAGAAGGGACAAAAACAATCACACTCATGAACAGCTACTGCCTGGAGAAAAGGTTGAGTTTCTTAAGTATGGTAGATGTGGAATGAAGTGTTGCCAACTCTCATGATCTTGTGACATTTCGTGTTTAGAATGATAGAAATGCAGAACTGCAAAGGACCTTGATAGGTCATCTAGTCCAGTCCCCTATATCACAGCAAGACAAAATATTATCTAGACCGTCCCTGACAGGTGTTTATCTAACCTGTTCTTCAAATCCTCCAATGACAGAGATTCCACAACCTGCCTAGGTAATTTGTTCCAGTGTTTGACTACACTGACAGTTAAGAAGTTTTTCCTAACATATAATTTAAATCTCCCTTGCTGCAATTTAAGTCCTTTGCTTCTCATCCTGTCCTCAGTGATTAAGGAGAACAATTATCATCCTCCTCTTTATAACAACCTTTTATTTACTTGAAGATTATTATATTTCCCCTTAGTCATCTCTTCTCCAGACTGAACAAATCCAATTTTTCAATCTTTCCTCATAGGTAATGTTTTCTAGCCCTTTAATTACTTTAATTGCGCTCCTCTGGACTTGTCTTAAAGCCCATGCTCCTGGAATCATGTGATTCTATAACTAGCACTGATTTTTCTTTTAAAGGTACATTTCTAGCTCTGGTGGTTATAGAGAAAAGCCAAAAAATGTTAACACTAAAACTGA
This sequence comes from Chelonoidis abingdonii, assembly GCF_003597395.2. Classification (NCBI taxonomy): domain Eukaryota; kingdom Metazoa; phylum Chordata; order Testudines; family Testudinidae; genus Chelonoidis; species Chelonoidis abingdonii. The sequence goes on along the minus strand of NC_133772.1, from coordinate 142,415,508 downwards.
AGAGTCATAAAATATATTATTTTTTTTAAATCTCACTTTTTAAACAAATCGTGATTTTTTTGGGCCTGACTCGTGATGTTTGAAAGTTTGGGTTTGGCAATACTGTCATATCAAGGGTGAACTCGTTCTTCACCCCAGGACCAGCCACAGGAAAGCACTGATCACTTGGCTACTTAAAATGCAGTGGAGAGATCCATAAAAGGTAGGTGTGTGCAAGCACAGATACCCCTAGGAGCTTGTAAAACTACTTGTGCAATAGAAGCTGCAACTGCAAACATACTCAAAAGCATTTACACAAGCATTTTATCCTTATCCACACCCTGTGTTGCCAACACCAGTTTGGCTGCAGCGATGGTGGGACCTGCAGCAAAGGCAGCACTCTAGCACCTGCTTTCAGCACATTGTCAGTTGGACTTGCTCTGAAAATGTTCACTCGATAGATGAATGAAAATGGTTGCCTGAGTCACAGAGCTGTCTGCACAAGGGCTCCTACAAGTGCAGCTGAACCAGTGTTAACAATGGCAGGAATTTTATTATTAAAAGATTCCCATCTAGACAAGGCTTTAGGGGAAAGAGATGCACGTAGCCAAAAAGGCGGAGGGAGAGATCGAGATGAGCTATATACTACATCTTCTTTGTGTTCTTGACTAGTCTCTTTTCTGTTTCCCCAAATAGAACCCCCTCCCCGATAAATTGTAGAATGCACGCACTAGATTAGCTATGGAGACATCACTGCAAGAAGCAACATCAGGGATTGCCACGTCCCAAACAACTGCTCTGGCCTCCAGTTGAAGGAGCAAGTAGCAGTTTAGGGAAGTCTCTCTATTATACTTTCCCAAGCCTTACTTAAAAGGCACAGGACATGGCACTTCTTGCGCCCAGAGGGTACAATTATCTCTGCACCTGTTTGTTCAGAATCACAGAAGAGAAAGTACATTGATTACAGGAAATTACAAGCTAGTAACACAGCCTCTTAACTGCAAGCCTCAGCATGATTAATCTGCCCTTTTCAAATGCTGAAGAGCCCATCAGCTGCACCATCAGCAAGGAATAGCTTTAATGTATTACTCATTTTATATAAAAGTGTAGTGGAGAAGGGCTGGCCACCAGGGAGTTCAAATGCATGTTATGCCCTGAGTCACCACCTTTGTTTCACCTTTAAAGTCATGTTCCAATACTGGCTTTCCATTTTTGACTGGCACAGCACATTGAGCAGAGAGTTTCACTTAACTGTACAGGCCTTTTTATCACTGTTACTAGTTATTTCTATTCTGGTAGAGACCTGGAGTCATAAAGATGTTGTGCTGGCACAGCATAAACACATAGATAGTCTACACTACACAAAGGCTTTGCCAGTATAGCTATCATGGCAAAGCCTTCTAGTGGAGACAGATGTTATAGGAGCAAAATGAGTTATTTTGCTGCTATAGTTAAATCACCTCCCCAAATGAAATAAATTATGCCAGCAAAAAGTATAATCTGCTTCTGCACAGTGGGAGGGGTGGTGTTGCCAGCATAGCTACAGCGGTTAAGGACTATTTAGAAAAGCTGGACATGCACAAGTCCATGGGGCACGATGCAATGCATCCAAGGGTGCTGAGGGAGTTGGCTGATGTGATTGCAGAGCAAGCCCATTATCTTTGAAAACTCATGGAAGTGGGGGAGGTCCTGGACTGGAAAAAGGCAAATATAGTGCCCATCTTTAAAAAAGGGAAGGAGGAGAATCTGGGTAATTACAGACCAGTCAGCCTCACCTCAGTTCCTTGAAAAATCATGGAGCAGATCCTCAAGGAATGAAGCAGATCCTTTGAAGCACGTGGAGGAGAGGAAGGTGATCAGGAAGAGTAAACATGGATTCACCAAGAGCAAGTAATTCCTGGCCAACCTGATTGCCTTCTATGATGAGATAACTGGCTCTGTGGATACGGGGAAAGCGGTGGATGTGATAGATCTTGACTTTAGCAAAGTTTTTGCTATAGTCTCCCACACTATTCTTGCCAGCAAGTTAAAGAAGTATGGATTGATGAATGGACTATAAGGTGGATAGAAAGCTGGCTAGATCATCGGGCTCAATGGGTAGTGACCAACAGCTCGATGTCTAGTTGGCAGCCGGTATCAAGCAGAGTGCCCCAGGGGTTGCTCCTGGCACTGTTTTTGTTGAACATCTTCATTAATGATCTGGATGATGGGATGGATCACATCCTCAGCAAGTTTGCGGATGACACTAAGATGGGGGGAGAGGTAGATACACTGGAGGGTAGTATAGGGTTCAGGGTGACCTAGACAAATTAGAGGCTTGGGCCAGAAGAAATCTGATGAGGTTCAACAAGGACAAGTGCAGAGTCCTGCACTTACGATGGAAGAATCCCGAGCACTGCTGGGGACCGACTGGCTAAGCAGCATTTCAGCAGAAAAGGACCTGGGGATTACAGTGAATGAGAAGTTGGATATGAGTCAGCAGTGTGCCCTCATTGCCAAGAAGGCTAATGGCATATTGGGCTACAATAGTAGGAGCATTGCCAGCAGATCGAGGGGAGTAATTATTCCCATTTGGCACTGGAGAGGCCCCATCTGAAGTACTGAAGTATTGCATCCACTTTTGGGCCCCTCACTACAGAAAGGAAGTGGACAAATTGGAAAGAGTACAGCAGAGGGCAACAAAAATGATTAGGGGGTTGAAGCACATGACTTAAGAGGAGAGGCTGAGGGAACTAGGATTGTTTAGTCTGCAGAAGAGAAGAATGAGGGGGAATTTGGTAGTTGCTTTCAAAAGGGGGTTCCAAATAGGATGGATCTAGACTGTTCTCAGTGGTAGCAGATGACGGAACAAAGAGTAAGGGTTTCAAGTTGCAGTGGGGGAGGTTTAGGTTGGATATTAGGAAACACTATTTCACTAGGAGGGTGGGGAAGCACTGGAATGGGTTACCTAGGGAGGTGGTGGAATCTCAATCCTTAGAGGTTTTTAAGGCCCAGCTTGACAAAGCCCTGGCTGGGATAATTTAGTTGGGGTTGGTCCTGCTTTGAGCAGGGGGTTGGACTAGATGACCTCCTGAGGTCTCCAAAAACTCTAGTCTTCTATGATTCTATGGTTAGAGGTGATTTCTCCCATATGCGTACTGCCTATGCCAGCAAAATGTGGTGTAGGCCTGGCCCCAGTAAGAGACAGTCCCTGCCTCAAAGAGCTTATAATATAGACAAAAACAGACAAAGAGGAGGGGTGAAACACAGGCAAAGTGACTCAGCAAAGCCAGGAATAGAATGTAGCTGCTCTGACACCTACTCCTGTGTCCTAGTCACTGAACCACTCTCTTTTTCTGGAGCAGTTACAGTGAAATGTAGTAGAACCTAGCAACATGCAATGCAGATCTGGTGAATGCTATGGGCTTCATCGGAGCCTGCAAAATTTAAGCTTTAATTTAAAAAACTGAGGTTATAACTTTTAGAGTTGTTGAAACAAACCTTCTGAACATGAACCAAATGCTGCTCCAAACCTTTTTTAGACAGAGAACTTGAAACACTTGGTATGAAGCCTTCCATTTATTGGTCTAGCTTCATATAAGCCTCACCTACACTAGAAAATGTAGCAAACCATGGAACGTAGCTAGAATGTTTTTAAAAATCAGGGCTTTGGACCTGTGCTCCAGCTCCGCTCCAACTCCAGGCAAAAACCTGCAGCTCCACTGCTCCGTGCTCCAGCTCTGCTCCAAAGCCCTGTTAAAAATGCTTTAAGTACTAGTACAAACCAAACTCTTTTCCACACCAGTTCAGACAAATGCAATTCATACCTGGTGCAAGGTAACAAATTTTTCATCTGTGTTTAAAGAAGGTGCTAGATATGATCCTGGGAATTACAGACCAATAAGCCTCATCAGACATGAGGTAAAATGGTTAAACTAGAGACATAAGCCACTTGACTATCCCAGGGAATAACCAGCATGATTGCTGCAAAGGAAAAATCATGTTTCATGAATTTCTTAGAATGGGCCAATAATAGGTCATAAATTTATGGATAAAGGAAAACTGGTTGATTTTGAAAGTCTAATAAACAAAGCCCCATATAAGGACATTAAAAAAATCTAAGTGATCATCGGTTGGGAGGCAAAGAGACACTATGGATTAAAAACAGGCTAAGACTCCAAAAAAAAAAAAAAAAAATTCATGATGGCTAAAGATTAACTAGAAGAGCCCCATGGTTCCATGCTGTGACTGGTACAATTTGCCGGAATCCTCACTTTTTTGGTAACTCATCTTTATCCACCCAGACACCTCCTTTTTGCTGGCACTTCGCTGAGGCTTACATGGTGACAAATCCCTCCCTTCTTGTGTCTCCCTTAATTATTTTCCAGTATCCCTGAGCCACAGCTTCTCTTATTTCCTCTGATCCTTCTCCCACATCTGAGCTGCTGGCTAAAAATGTCAGTAAAATTTACCAGGCAGAAATGACAACAGAGTAAAACAAAAATATCATTTACATGTAGTCAAGTATCATATTAAGAGAAGTGTAGAGTTTTATCAATGGCCATTGGAGACTTACTCAGAAATTTTAATATAGAATGCCAGTATTTGTTCACAGTCCTGGCTTGTTAGAGTTACAGGTTCAAAGAAGGCATTTCTGTTTTTCATATTCATAAGCCATTGGCTATAGTGAAGAGCTATACAGTTATTTAGAATGTTGGAGGTTTGTTTCCACTACCTCTCTTCCTCACATGGAATTTCAGCAGAACTTTACAGAAACATTATTGGTTTCCTGATAGCAGTACATTTAGCAATCAAAGCTCTGTAAACAGTGGTGGGTTAAAATAAAAGGCAGTGTACTACGTGCTCCATAAGCAGTCACATTTAGAAGACACTGAATGCCGCTCTACAAGGAGATGTACCCTGCAGTTCGTTGTGATGTGAAAATTCTGGATTGCTTCTTTTGTTAGATTTGTGCCACCAGTAACATCAAGTTCTCGCAAACTCTCCATTTTAGCCAAGCTCAACAAGATATTGTCAGTCAAAACAAAACCACTGCGAATGAAAAACAGATTGTACTTAGGGCTTCAGAGGCAGGTACAAACAGAGAGACATCTGAAATACAGAGCAAAATAACAGTTTCTATATTGTCGACTTAAAGATCCAGAATCTCCCACTAGTGACAGCAGCGATGTGTGTTCATAGAATCAGAGAGATTAGAGGTGGTCTGGGTGGCCTAACAGGTCTCTTCCATGTCTCTGTCAATGCACAAAAGCATGCCAGCAGTGAGCATTGCCAGGGACAAAGGATTAGTATTGTAACTAATTGTAAAGAACTTTTTATCCCAGAGGGGTTCCCTACAGAATACGGATGGGCAAAGGGAATTACATGTCTACTCCAGACCATGATCAGGGCATTTTGGCCAGCTCACTGCTACTCAAAGGTCAGATTCTCCTCAATTCCTGGATGAGCTACCAGGCACCCCCAACTTGGGAGAGAGAAAAAACTCTGCCCATGTCAGATGGAGGAGTGAAAATGGCAGCCTACCAGCCCTGGACGCCACTATCTGGAAACCAGTCAGTTAAAAAGACTTCCCTGGGGGAAGGAATATTGAGGGACCAGGTGTACTATTCTCCTGCCAGAGACTATGGCTTTGCCCTTACTCCAGCTTCTCACTTCCCTGCTGGATCCTTCAGTTTTTGGCTACCCAGCATCATTGCACAATTGCAAGTGCTGGCATCGTACAACCCTCACCATGTCTTCAAGTCTGGCATCCTCCTATGCTCTTTGGGAGTCAACTAACGAGCTCACTAGCCATCTCATGTGGGGGTCAACAAGGTCACTCACCTCCTGCTCATGTCTCCCTGTATATTCAGAGAATAAGGAAATGAGGGCAAGTTTCCCATGCCCACAATTCTTTAGCACTTGTGAGAGCAAACACACTTGCTCCTGCTACTGACTACCAATTACCTATTAGCTTTACTGGCATGATAAGGGAGATATCTTCCCAGCCCTACTCTTCCTCTCTCCCGAATACACTGGTCTGAAACTGATGGTCTGGAAACAAGGGCTTGTTCGCATGGCAAATGGAACCAAAATACTGAATGTGGCTACATTTCCCATCTGTAATTATTGCAGTTCAAACCTGTTTATTGAAACTCTTATTTCTGAACAACTTGATTTCTTTTTTACTGCATTATTTCAAAAATCGGCCATTTATTCACAAACAGACAAACTGAAATAGTCAGAGGTGTGAATTACTGATTTAACTGATTTAGTTATTTCACTTCCATTTACTGGATAAATAACTCCCAGGAGACACAAAACAGGGTAAATAAAGAACCCCCGCTTCTTAATCGCTTTGTGCTGCCTCTTTATTTAGCTTTAAGGGGTGTTAACTACAGCACGTCTACACACAGACTTGCACTCGTTTATCTAAAAATTGGTTTAAAAACCTCACACTTTTAGTTAGTCCAGTGCAGCTTGTAACATACAAGTCCTAATGTAGTAAGTTTCTTTCATTTTTCAATATCTGCAGCACATTGTTTCATCATACCTAAGGCAGAGTCTAGTCAGCAATGGAAAGAGATGGGGAAATTGTTTCAGAGTCTTTTCATCAAATCCATATGAGAGAGTTAGATCCATTTCTCTTAGCTTCCAGGATTTGTCAGACAAACAGCTGAGAGCAGAGTTTGTCAGCTTGGTTCCAATCACACTTAGTTTAACAAGGCTTGAAGGAATGTTATCAACAAACATATCCAAATTGGAGATCCCTTTAAAAGCAGACAGAGAGGACAAAAGAGAAAGACATTTATGACTCTTTTCTTGACAATATTTTTCAAAGTAAGTATCAGTTTTTTTTTAAAGTAAACTTTGTCTTTACTTTTTTTTAATAGATACCAAAGTTCTATGTTTTTCATCCACTCTTCAGCAAGATGAGACAGTGCAAAAGCATGAAAGGTACAAATAAAACCAATGTTTGTGTTACATTAGCACCTAGAGGCCCAATTGAAATCATGGCTCCGTTGTGCTAGGTACAGTACACACACACACAGACTATGTCTACACTACTGCAGTAAATCGACTTATGCTATGCAACTCCAGCTACGTGAATAATGTGGCTGGAGTTGACATACCTTAGGTGGAGTTACAGCTTACAATCTAAATAGACAAGACATACAACGGAAGTATCACCATCCCCATTTCACATAGGTGGAAGTAAAGCCTGGGGAGAGTAAGTGACCTTCCCAAGGTCACAGAGGAAATCCATGGCAGATCTAGGAACTGAGTACCATCTAGTGCCTTAACCACAAAGGCTCTCTAGGAAGACTACATTTTCAAAACCTGCATTTTCAAGTGCTTAGCTTAATAACACAGTATCTTTTGTCCCTTAATAAAAATAAAAACTTCCAGTCCTGTGACTTAGGACTTGTCTAAACTTAATATGCTACAACCATAGGCGCTGACTCTGTGGGTGTTCCAGCCCTGGGGCAGAGTGGGAGTGGGAAGAGGCGGGGCTGGAGGGGCTCAGCACCCCTGGGGCCCAGAGGAAGCCAGCGCCTATGGCTACAGCAGCACAACTGTGCAGCTGTAGCACTTCAGTGTAGACACTAATTACAGTGACAGGAGGGATTCTTCCATCACTGTAGTTAACCCACCTCCCCGAGAGTCAGTAGTTAGGTCCATAAAAATTCCTTCCACTGACCTAGTGCTGTCTACACCAGGGTTAGGTTGGCATAGCTATGTCTCTCAGGGGTATGGATTTTTCACACCCCTAAATTTTCAGCATAGGCCAGCCCTTATAGAAGGGATTAGAACTTCATAGGGGTTATCACAGGTGCAGCTGGACTGGGAAGGAAACCAGGAAGGCATTAAGAGCCACAAGGCAGCAGCTTCATTAAATAGTAGATATCTAGACTGATTTTTCAGTCAAGTTTGAATGAACACAGTCAAGCCAATCAGATTCTGAATTGGGGAACTGATTTTTTCAGAGACAATATTAAAATATATCAGCCAACAGAAACATCCATAAAAATAAGCTCTCTGCTGTCTTGCCAGTCACCATTTAACAGAAGATGAAACTACCACAAACCTTCTTAAGCCTGCACAGAACAAAACCCAAAAACACTTCAACCTTAAAAACAACTTACATAGAAGATTTAATTCTGTCAAGTTTGGTAGGTTCTTCAGCACTTGTCCAAAGACATCCACTGAGTGTAACAAAAAGTCCTTGATGTAACAAACAGTCAGTGTGTGGATGGTGGAGAGCTGATCCAGGAAACGCTCTGAAAGAAGGTTATAACCAGTTTGCCTCAAGGCCAGAGCGTGAAGCTGAAGTTTTGGAACAGGATGCGACTCTAAAAATAGTGGATGATTGAAAAGGTGGGGGGAGAGTACTTATCTGACATCCCAGAGACATTTGTTTTCCAATATTAAAGCACAAGTTATGTATAAGTCTTTACATTAGGTTCATACTTATGGTAGCACAAAGTGAATATAACAGGAAAGACAGGGGTGAAATCCCCACACTTTGAAGAAATTAGGTTGCAGCTAAGCCAAATTATTAACCAAACTGGAAGGTATCTGACAATGAGTTATGTAGAAAGTTTGAACAATAAACAAACCAATCATTGGTTAGTAGAAGGGTCTGAAAAAAAGGTCAGATATGGAAATTTCATAAAGCGTCCATTTTAAAATTATTTAAAATTCCTAAACTAAGGAACAAATTCAGCTGACGATCCCCAGAGAACTTTCTCTGTGCTCTCTGATTATGTGCTGTAAGGTTGGTAAAGATACACGGGATTTTTCGTACAAAACAAAGAGGTTGAATCTCTGCTTTAAGTGTAAAACTGAAGTATATTATAAAAATGCTACAATAATTAAATGTGTGTGTCAAGATTTAAAAAAAAATTTACTAGTGATTTGGGAAAGACAAGGTGGGCGAGGTAATTTTTTTGTGCCTGATTTTGAGGGCAAGTGCTCAGCTCTTTCTGAAAATCAGGACTCATTAAAGGTATCTCCATTTGGACATCAGAAAACAGAAACACTTAAAATCAAGTCACTTTTGAAAGTCTTAGCCAAGAACTATATCCTTCTTTTGGGCTGTGATTATATTCTACAGCCTAATCACGAGTCCCCATATTTTATTTTTAGAGCCTGGAATTCCCAAAAGAGAGTCTAGCATCCAAAAGCTATCAAAATTCAGGGGACAGGGATACCGAATTCCTTAAGTCCATTTTAAAAATCCCAGCCATGATCATCATTTGAAAAAGCTATTTATATATTCAGTTTAAAATACTCCACAAGCTTTAGGAAACATGTTTACGACATATCAAAACAGTAATGCAATGAAAATCTTAACCTAGTCCACTAAAGCAAGCGGATACAGTTAAGAATAAATCTTCACTACCAACACACACTAATATATCCAGCATGCAGGGGTGGCTTTAGGTATTTTGCCGCCCCAAACACGGCAGCCAGGCTGCCCTCGGCAGCTTGCCTGCAGGAGGTCCCTGGTCCTGCAGATTCGGCGGCACGCCTGCGGGAGGTCCACTGAAGCCACGGGACCAGCAGACCCTTTGCAGGCATGCTGATGAAGGCAACCTGCCTGCCACCCTCGCGGTGACCAGCAGAGTGCCCCCCAAGGCTTGCCGCCCCAAGCACATGCTTTGCGTGCTGCAGGGGCAGCTCCAGGCCCCAGCACGCCAAGTGCGTGCTTGGGGCGGTAAGCTACAGGGGGCGGTCTGCCAGCGCCGCGAGGGTGGCAGGCAGGTTGCCTTCGTCAGCATGCCTGCAGAGGATCCGCTGGTCCCATGGCTTCGGCAGACCTCCTGCAGGCATGCCTGCGGGAGGTCCGCCAAAGCTGCGGGACCAGCAGACCCTCTGCAGGCACGCCGCCAAAGGCAAGTTCTTGGGGCGGCAAAATGCCTAGAGCTGCCCCTGGAGCGCTGGTGCCTGGAGCCACCCCTGCCAGCATGTAACTCTTTGAGCAACAACAGCTCCAATCCTGCTAGCTCTTATGCACATACTTAATGTTTCACCCTGAGTAGTCCTATTGATTTCTCATGGTAGCAAGTGAAACGCATGCATCAGAGCTGGCAGGACTGGTGCCATAATTCTTAATATAGTGTATATAAATATAGCCTATAGAAACAACACTCACCTTCTGATGAATAAGAGATGGGATGTTTATCTGGCAAACTGAGGCATAACAAAAAATGCTCCTTACTCAGGATACAAGAAAGTGACAGTTCTCTGAGTTTTGGTAAATGGAATAAAACATACTCTAGTGCTTTCTCAGGAAGAGCCTTTTGCACAGTATGCAATGAGAGCATATGTAGGTTTTGTAAGCAAGCAATTTTAATCAATTCACTGCCACTTAAGAAGGTTATGCCACACAACAACAAGTGAGTAAGGCGTTGAAAGTGCACAACTTCCCTGATTATGTTTCTCTCAGATAACCTAGAGCACGTTTTCAAGTGAAGTTTCTGTAGATCTGTGAGCAGCTGTAACCCTTGCAGAATTTCCTCGCTCCAGAGGGAATCCACAGTTACATCTAGCAGACCAGGCATGAACCTCAGCAGCTTTTGCCATTGCTTAAGCCCAATTTCTTTCACTTCTACAGAAGTGATCTTTCTTTTCCGAAGCACGTCCCAGAATTCGGCGTTGAAAGCGCTTATGCGTTGGAGGACAATGGTACTCTTTTGCCACACAACAGGCTGATCAACCAGGTCCTTGAAGAAACTGCATGTGGCACGGACCTTGGATTTTTCCACAGGAGGAAGGTACATGATTATCTCAGTCAGCATTTCTTGCGGTAACTGCAGCAAGTGAGTGGTTCTCATTATCCCTGTATTACTGGCTGGCATACTTTTCTCCTGCATTCTTCCACTCTCTTAAAAAAAGACAACAATTAGTATATAGCCAAGAAAAGTATTATATAAATGTAAGCCCTGTGACCCAAAGCCTACAAGAAAAGGGACCAGAGGGGTAGCCGTGTTAGTCTGGATCTGTAAAAGCAGCAGAGAATCCTGTGGCACCTTATAGACTAACAGACGTTTTGGAGCGTGAGCTTTCGTGGGTGAATACCCACTTATTCACCCACGAAAGCTCACGCTCCAAAACGTCTGTTAGTCTATAAGGTGCCACAGGATTCTCTGCTGCGTTTACAAGAAAAGGGAGTTGAGTAAATGAAGTAGCATGACTGCCACCTACATTTATACCACATATTAACATGTACCATGAAATACATACATATGTGCATAAACTACAGTGTGTTTTGTAGAGATTCTGTAAATACCACACACGTGTTACAATAAAAGAATGTTAAGGTTGCAAGGTCAAGTACAGGAAAGTTAGGAAGTGGTAGAATTAAGGCTGTCTGTGCATAATGACACAGTAGGGAATTAAACTCTGCATTAAAAATTCAAGCTGTCACTTGAAGTATAAGGGTTTTCTGGTTTTGCTTGGGGCTCTGTACAGAAGCATGTGACCTGGATTTTCAGCAGTCAGTCTGTAAAGAGTTAGCCTAGAGCAAAGTGGATTAAGTTGTGCTTCTCTGTTTGGGGAGCAACCTGCTTTGTCTCGCTCTGATTTTGATTTTTGTGTGTTAGGATTCTGGAATCTAAGAAATAAAGTAGTGTGTTACTCTCTCTGGAAGGTGGCAGGCTTTTTTATACTTTTATCCAACTTTGATGTTTGTATGCTACGAACATAACAGATAATCTTTAATTACATGATCACACAGTATTTTTTCCATGGAACCTCTGCATCATTCACCACACATGAAGAACAATGTTCACAGGCCTCATTTATTGCACACAATCTAAAATTAAAAATTCTGGGTCTGGATGGTCTTCTATGCACCCATTGTACTATCTGAGCCTAAAAATATTAATGATTTTATCTTCACAACTCCCCATTTTATAAATAAACAAAGGCAAAGGCCCAGATATTTACAGGTATTTAGGCCTTGCTCTGCTCTGCGCTGCAATGCTCAACTGATTTAGGAGCATGTCTCATTTTTAAATGTGAGTAGGAGTGTAAGTGCCTAGGTCACTTTTGAAAATGACACTTAGGCCTTGCAATGCTGAACAGAGCAACACTTAAATACCTTTAAAAATCTGGGGCAAAGTGACTTGCTCAAGGCCGGAAAGTGAATCGGCAGCAGGGTCAGAATTAGAACTAGTCCCACATAAACACCCAATCCTGTGCTTATTCCTCCAGATAGCATTGTCCTCTTATAGCTAAGCAGCCATAGCTGCAGTTGTGGGTGCTCAGCATGTCTAGAAGTCAGGCCCCAAGTGTCTCAAGTTAGGTGCTCAGAAAATGAGGAACACACAGTTAGTGGCAACCTGTGAAAGTCTGTGTGATGCAAGGCATATTACTGAAACCAAAACTCTGTCTCTGAGGCAAGGACAGAACAGAGTTCTTCCAGGTAGCACTCAACTGCCTGAACCACAAAATCATCTTTTCTCTTCCTGTAGCCCTCTGCTTAATTCATGGCAGACCTTCCAGTTTCTGAAAAAAAACAAGCTAGAAGTTCTACAACCAACAGCCAAGATTCATTCAACTGCAACAAACAAAATACAGATGCTGCCAAGGAAGAAACAGGAAGACAAAAAACAAGCAAGAGATTAGGGACTTAATGTGTCTAATTAATTTGCAGCATGAATCAAAGAGGAAAATAAAGATTTAAGTGGATTTAATGGCATTTCTGGAGTTTTAAAGCCAAAGTATGGGTCATTAAATAATTATAAACAAAATTTGACTTCTTCCCCAAAGGCAAAAGAAGGATCAGATTTATTCAAAGATTTAAATGTACCTGAAATGAGATTCAGAAATTAAGAGTATTGCAGAGCATAATAAAAATTAGTACTGCTTCTGAAGCAATAGCATGCACTGTTTATAAAACAGCATGCACTTTACCAAAAATGGCTTTGTGGTAAAGCCAATAGATTATGAAGTGGTTAAGTAGGTAGATATGTAGAAAGGACAAATCTAATTACACCACTGTCAAGAAAATAGCTCCAAAAGGGAGAGAAACAATTAATGACTGATTTCCAAGGTTCTTCATAGTTGCTATAAATCTCTGTAGGAATCAGAATGTAAATCCTCAAGACATGAATTATTATTTTTTTAATGTCAAAGAATCTATTCTGGTTGAATGAGATGCTCTGAGTTTCTCTTAATATTAAAAGGCTCCCCCAGCCTAGCTCAAGTCCTCCTCATGGCACCTTATTTCAAGTGCACAAGGAATTGGCATTCTTCCTTGATATTACAGATAATCTAGTGCAGAAGGGATAAAATGGGCAATATTAAGTTTCAGGAGATTTCCTGAAGCAAAACAGTATGTAAAACATTGGATGCTAGAACAATAACCACTGCTATAGGATGGAGCCACTCATCGACACCACACACGTACCTTTGTACGTATAAGACAGCCAGTATGCTTTATTTCTATAGCCCTACTACAGCCCCAAGATTTGTTTATACCTAAGCCACACTTACGATCTAAACAACCAGTCACAAAATATAAAAGTGCCTCTTCCCTTGCAGCTACTGTTTTGATTTTTTACCAACCTCCTCTGGTGTTTTCTCTCTGTCTCTAATTCTATCTCCCTTTTAATTTTACCAGCTAATGTTGGGTTTCTTTTAAATTACCTTACCAGATGATCCCAGTTTAAGTGATTGATGCACGGTTAGAAGCACAGGTAGGTGAAACCAATAGCATAATGCTGTTATCAGCTTGCTGAAGAAAACAGTGCATGGGACTGGTGAGCACTTTCCTTTCAGTTTTTCCACAACCAGTCCTCTCTCCTTCACCACATGCACACATAGCATGCTGTCTCTCATCCCCCTGCACACCAGTTGCTCTCTCTTCTGGGGTTAGAGTTTCTCTCTACACAGATCAGAGGGGAAGCAGCACAGATACTTAGGAAATCCATATCTGATGGTCTTAGCAAAGAATGGGGTCCAGACAGCCACTCCTGCCCAGATGCCTTGAGCTTATGAAGGGGATTTTTCATCAAACTGGATATTTTCCTGAAAAACTCAACAAGCTGTTACCAGATTCCTCTCTGAAGAGGCCAAGCTTGGACTCTGAGCACCTATAATTGTGTATTTTCCTTTTCCTTGATTTAGATTTTATATACATGCACTGTGCCTAACTAGTGTAATTATCCAGTCAGTTACATTGTTGAATAGTTAATTATATGGCTTTTTGCCTGCAACTCTGAATTTTAAAGCTCAACTAGTGGAGCCAATCTAAATCCATGAGGTCTGGTCTATTAGATGCCTTGGCTATGTCCTGATTTCACTCCCTTTTTAATTTTTTGTTATCTCAGTGAGCTAGCACATCTGGATAAGAGTTTTGTTAGCGTCACCATTCACTTGTCTTTTTCCTTTTGTAAGATGGTGATAGAACTCACCCTTTGGAATATTACTCCAGGCACTAGTAATATCTACAAACCTACTGAAGTCATTGGTAACAAAAGCGCTGCCTCATCACCTGGTGGATATAAAATCTTGCACCCAAGTATCAGTGAGATAAAAAACCCCACTCAGAGGGAAAATATTTCTTAAATTGAAGGAGGACTTTGCCTTTCTTGACAAAATGCAAATCAAACTGAGCAAGAACATTTCTTTGAAGAGCCTTAGGAAATGTAAAGACCAAAGCAGAGATGCCCCTCTTGCTAATAAACAACACTTGGATCATGCAAACACCTGCACATGAGTAACTTTACTCATACGAGCAAAGCTGCTCGGTTGAACGGGGTCTTCGAGGGGGAGCCAGAGTCCCTTTCCTTGGTCAGATATTAGACACTGAAAGTAAAATCCTGTTTGCGGGGTTAGCAGAGACCCCTTAACCCTGCTTGCAGGTGTACGGGCCGAATTCACCTGAGGGCCGATGCTGACATACGGGGGGGCGGTGACCTTCGCAGGCTTGCGCCAAACCGCCCACTGAGCTTCCAAGAGCAAAAGGCTGAAAAGGAAAAAAACACACAAGCGGCGCCGGGGCAGGGCCGGCCCCTGTTCTCCCTACAGCGAGCGGCCCCGCGCTGCTTCTCTCGCTGTGGGACCCGCTGCGGAACCAGCCCAGCCAGCCCGGCAGCGACGGGCAGCGCTCACTTCTGCCGTTAAATAACAAAGGCGGGGGAAGGGCGCGTTCCCACCCTCTCGTCACCCCCCAGCCTCGGGCTCACAGCGACCGCGGCGGACAGGCCGGACCCGCAACACCCGCTTCCCGCCCACTGCGCCGTACGTCTCTGCGAGCGAACCACGCCCCGCGTGACACGGCCGCAGCCCCGCCTCCGCCGACGTCACTTCGCTCCCTGCCAATCAGCGTGCGAGGCGGCCGACTCAAAACTTCTAACGGCCGCGCGCGCGCGGCGCAGGGGAAAGAGCGAGACGGCGGGGTGAGTGTGGCGGGCCGGGCGCTTGGGGGAGCGGTGGCGGTGTGACAGGGCAGAGCGCGGACCCAGCCTCTCGTGGGCGCGGGCCGGGCTCGGCGCGTGTCTGACGCCTGGGGGAGAGGTGCAGCCGGGAGCCGGTGGGGCGGGGCGGAAGCCGGCGGGGCTGTCCGGCTCGGCTCGGCTCGGCCCGGCTAGACCCGCGCTGTTGTCTGGCCTAGGGGAGAGCCGCGGCGGGTGACCGCTTGTACCAGGCACCTGCTGTCAGCAGCGGCGGCTGTTCACTCCCGGGCTTTGTGTCTCTCGTGGGCTGTGCTCGGCGCTGCACACGAGCTCTGTGGCGCCCACGAAACCCCAGCTCTCGTTGCACGGATCCCCTGGATATTGACAGTGGCTGACAGGGCTCTGGGGGTGGGGAACTCCTAAGCCCAAGGCTGAGCTTTCCCTATCACTTTCCTGAAGCCGGGAAGAGGCTGGAGCTTTGTAGTTTTGGAAAACAGCCTCTCCCCCTTGAAATCACCTGGGAAGTCTCCTATTTACGTCAAGGGTCTAGAAAGATGCTCTTGGAGACATTCTTAATCTAGTAAACCGAGCAATCCATGAAAATACAGTTGCTGAAGTACACTGTACTGCCAGTGTTATGTTTGTGTGTCACTTTTCTGAAACTAAATAATTGGCTGTGAAACAAGCAGGCTGCCAGTCTGTACCTCACACTTCAGCTTGACTGATGTACAACAGAAGTTTACTTTAAAATGTAGCACTAACACTGAAAATGTAAAGACCAACTTCTTTTCACCATGTTTCTCTTTCTAGCTGACTTTGAAGAAATAAAGTCGACAGTCCATGGAATTCATGTTCCTTCTTCCTTTTTTTAAAAAACTATACCTAAACATGCACATTTTAATGACTTTGCAGTAGGAGCACAACACAAAGTTGTCAACATTGGCAAGATGATTATTACACCTTTAAAAAATACAAGGATTTCAAAATCTCACATTTCTTCTAGCAGAAGAGGAGATATGCCTTTGCAGGCAATCTTAATGAGCAACATACCGTCAGGTACTATTACTCCTTTAAAAGATTTGGTGAAATTTCAAGATGCTGGTCTGACTACTTCTGCAACAAAAGAAACTGTGCTCCCTTCAGCTTTACGTGACTTCAAGGAAAACCATGCAAGAGGGGCAGGAACTTCCAAGAAAAGAGAAGGTATTTTTCAGTCCACATTAATAACAGATGGCACTTATGTTAAAGAATTTCTTGACCTCAGTGAAATAAAGCCAGATTCTGACACTGTAGCGGTACCATTTCCATCTTGCCAGCAGCAACAGATCTTGCCACTAAAAGACAAAAATTTACTGAAACGCAAAGCTTGTGATCCTTTAACTCATGAATCTCCAGCAAAAATCTTCCAAAGAATGAAAGCCAAGGCATCCCATGAAAAGCAGCATCAAATGCCCTCTAAGGGAACATTGTTAGGGACAGATTACAACAGCAATTTGATCCTGACTCCTGCTACAAAACTTGTCCATCAGGGAACACAGGATAAAAAATCCAGTGATGAAGAAAACCAGCAAAGAGCTGGCAAGGTACCTGATAGACAGATCCAGCCAGGGAAAGGTTTGTTGCATTTTATTTCCGAGATGCCTGGTAATATTATCTCTCCAGTAAAAATGCAAGGATGATGGTGGTATCTGTCTGATCTGTATCACTGTAATACAATGATTGTGTGTCTGAATGGAGGGGATGGATCAAGCTTCAGGGAGCAACCAGTACACACAGTCATGGATTTCTGTTCCATCAGGTGTGTTATGCTTTTGTAAGGTTTTAGTACTGGGAGTATGCTACTGTGGAGAGTACTTCACATACCCACGCTGTCCCTGTGCTGTGATATCTTAGGGGGAGTGACATGGTTTGTAGTATCTTAATGTCTTATGAACAATATGAGACTACTGTTGTCATACAATGTTCTAGTAGTTTTGAGCCTTTTGATGTATGTATTCAGGCTGTGTACAGGCTACAGCTTATCTCGGTATAAGTTCCATCACACAGGGGTGTGAATAAGCCACCCCTCTGTGGGCTTGGCAACACTCAAAACTCCAAAGCGCTACCGTGGGAGCGTTCCCGTGGGCAGCGAGTTGAATAGCGAGTGTGGTCGCGGCGCTCTCTCCCAGCGCTGCAGGTACTCCGCCTCCTGGAGGGGATTAGCTTACAGCGCTGGGAGCCGCGCTCACACTGGCACTTTACAGCCCTGTAACTTGCTGTGCTCGGGTGTTTTTTTCACACTGCTGAGCGAGAAAGTTGCGGCCCTGTAAAGTGCCAGTGTAGCCAAGTCCTGAGTGATGTTGGTGAGAGACCTTCTCCCATGGATGTTGCTACCATTGCTCACTGGGGCTGGAGTAATTAAGTCCATGGAAGAGCTCTAACCTCAGAAGAAAAAAGCATAGAAAACTTAAATGACTGAATTTGCCTGTACAAAAGTTTCCCATTTGTACACATTTGACAAAGGAGTGAGAGGAACTGGCTGGCTCCCTTAAATGTTCATTTGCAGACATTTTAATGTTTTGGGTTTTTTTGTTTGTTCTGAAGGTGTGGAATTTTTTGAAACGAAAGTAGTAACCGTTTTGGTTGTTAGCTGAAATCTGCTGTTCCATTGGGGGTTAGTAAGAGCACTACTTATTGGGAGTGAACGGATGATCCCAAAGAAGTCAATAACAAAGCTCCCATTGTCATCAGTGGGGCAGGATTTCATGTTGGTACTTTTAAAAGCTGAACTGCTCATGTAGAGAAGAGCTCTAAGACAAAAGGGGAAGAAGACAGGAGGCAAAAACAAGAAAAGAGAGAAACTGTATCTCATCAGACTGTGCCTGTTCATAGCTATAGATAAGAAGCACTGCCCTTTCCTACTCCAATAGACAACTCTGATATTGGCAAGTAGAGGGCATTAGGAGTGAGCCAAATCGGGTCTGTCGTCATGCCTCACTTCCCCTTTATTTTTTCAAAAAAATAAACTTTAATTAAACAGTCTCACACTTGAAACAAATGGCTAATATAAATCCTGGTGGTGTTTTTTTTTTTTTTTTATTATTATTTTGAAATACACCACCCCAATATAAAGCGACCTGATATAACACAAATTCGGATATAATGCGGTAAAGCAGCTCTCCGAGAGGGTGCGGCTGGGCGCTCCAGCAGATCAAAGCCGGTTCGATATAACGCAGTTTCACTTATAACGTAAGATTTTTTTGGCTCCCGGGGACAGCGTTATATTGGGGTAGAGGTGTACAAGAAATAAGAGAATTCTGTATTTTTTCATTTGTGAAGTTAATATTCTATGAAATGTATATTTAGTCTAGTAATTTTTAAATGAATACTAACAATTTCTGTTATGCTATTATTCACTTCCTGAATTTAAGAGAACATTTTTCTTTTAGCACTGCATTGCACCAAGATAGTGCGAAACCAAAATGTGGATTCCCTCGCACTGGACACTCTGGTTTCAGAATCTCCTCAAAAGTTCTTCTTGCGCATAAAACAGAAAGTGCAGAAGCAGCAAAAAGGTACTTTTCTTGGCAGTGCTGGTAGTGGTTCTTAAAACATTGATTTGTTTCTTATGTTTCTGCGTTAGTGGGTATTTTAGATATGATACACCCCTGCCATATAACAACCCCATCGGGATCAAAGCCATTTGTTCATTATAGCGAAAGAGTCTGGCCGGGGGGAGGGAAGGAAGGCAGCTGACTGCGATAGTTGCAGGGGCTGGAGGAGTGGGCAGCCATGGGACTCGAGGTGGCATCCAGGGACTGGGTTTATTATAGCCGAAGGTTCGTTATCAAGGGCATTGTAGCGAGGGTGTTCTGTAATTAGAGTATAGTGTCTCCTCTTCCCTTCCCCATCATTGCCCCACCATCCGTGGCTCAAGCTGAAGATGAACAACTTAACATTGTGAGGCCCCAGGCAGTTGCTCTGCTTGGTACCCCCTAATGCTGTCCCCAATTTTTAATCTGAGTATGCAGAAAAACAGGTGGGCTATGGAATTTTTTTGGCAAAGGTAGGGGCTCAAAAAGAGAAGGATGAGAACCCCTGCACAGGACATTTGTCTAGATTTGTACCAATCCTTCATTTTGAGATGGGTGGATGTATCATTTATCTATCTTGTTTATTTTATAAAATTACTTCTCATGACATCTGATTCCAATTGCGGAGCTTGGTATTATGTTCTATTATCTTGGTATTATCTTCTCCCTACTATATAAACTTCTCCATACTAGCTGTACTATGTAAATTCCCATCTATGTTGTCTCTCCAAATTCTGCCTCTGTGTGGGCAAATGGGTTAGGTAATGTCTCTTATAGGACCAACTTCTGTTGATGAGAGAGACAAATTTTTGAGCCATACAGAGCTCTTCTTCAGGTCTATGTGAGCAGATAGCAAAGTTCTTGGAGCCTCTCTATACTTCTGCATACAAATGTCAGACTTCTTTGTTCATCACTTCATCACTACCAGCTTAGGAGCAGTTTGTGAGGAAGGTTGAAGTGGCCTTTAGCAGCAGAAGTCTTACCTGGAGCTCATGCATGGGCCAACTCCACCATGCAATGTATAAGATTGAAAGGTTGCTTGCACCTGGAAGTATAGCAGTTGAGTTGCTAGTCTTGGGCTATGTGGAAATCATTGTTCCAGCTGATTGGAGTGGGGGAGGGGGAACTGTAGTTTCTACTCAAGATTCATTGTAATAGAATCAGATTTCTGGTTTTATGAATACAGGTTTACTTTTCTTGAAATAACATGAGTTGCTTTGCCTGAATTTATTTATTTTTTTTTAATTGGGCAGATCCTGCATTGTCAAACCAAATCAAGCAAAGCATTTCTTCAACAATCATGAACAAGCCCTTAATCAAATCTGATTTTGCCAAACCAGTCAGTAATTTTAATGGAGAATGTACAGTTAACAATACCAGCAACAGTCAGGATGATGTTTTTCTTGTGGAGCCAATTGATGCTGATGATGAAATGTCTCAAAATACTATGATTGATACTGTGAACACAAACGCCGACCCTTCTAAAACTGGGGCTCGGTTAGCAGAAAGGTATGGAAGTGGAGAAACAATATATGCCAGTACTCATCGAGAAGGAAGACTATTACGAGAGAGAACCTGGAAAACAGCTCAAGGAGTAGAGAAGAAATCAGAGACTGACCTTCAGAGGCCCACACAGTGCTTCTGTAGTATTATGTTTTCTTCTCCAAAAGTCCACATACCAAGAAAACAAAAACCAAAAGAAGGAGATTGTAAGGCCCCCTCAAGCACGTCTCACATAGATAAAAATGATGGCAATGAAAATAAACAGGTGGGAAAGTTTGTTCCTTTGTGGAAGGATTTTGTGTTGAAAAATTCCTTCAGATTTGCTACAACTAGTGGTATTTATTTTTTGTCATATATAGGAGTAAATAAGTATAAATATGTATCTATCCTGTGGAATTCATAAGCTGCTTATGTGTCCTTCTTTGGAAAATTTGCAGGCTGTCAATCCTGTAATTATTTGATCAGAGACTGGGCCTCATGTGATCGTGTTTGGTTGATCAAACTTGTTTATGCTTAAAAATGGTGGTAGAAAGAAACAGAAATAACACTTTACACTTTAAAAAAAACAAAACTCTAAACCAAAAATAGGTATTTATTCCCAGCTTTTGTTGTTTTAATATCTATTTAATATTAAACATTAGAACATTCTAATTGGATGGAGAGAAAAACCTGGAAAGAAGAGATGTGGGATAGACACTACAGGCAAGGGATCTGGAGCAGACATCACTACACCTTTTTACTGCCTTTGCAGCCAAAGGAATCAATCCTATGTGGGACTCTGAGCCTAGAGGTCCGCATTAGTGCATCAGATTCTAGGATTATGGTCAAAGTCTAACATTTTAAAAGGCAAAACCCCCTAAATCCATTACATCAGGCAAGGAGGAAAAGAAATAATAAAGAAAAGGTCTGTAGTTAATTAATTTAAGTGTTAGAGGAATTTTTAATAAATACAGTTTTCATAATGGAATGATACATTTCATAAAACTCCAAATCCTGTGTGCACGCATGTACGTGTAATGTTCAATTATAAAATTACTAGCCAGTTTCCAAAAACGATAAGTCTCTTAATGGTCTGCCTTTAGTAGGCTGTCAGATCCATTATCTGCACCTGAGGCATGCACTGAGAGTTTACTGATACTCCCTGTGCTGTGTTTTTTTACTATAATATAATCAGTAAATACAACTGGAATCTCTTTAACTCTCCTCCATGTCTGCTATTGGATTTCTCCCAACAATAAGGGATTACAGGTGTGGGGGAAGAGTTGGTGTTGGAACTTTTAAGAGTTTCCGGTTTTTAACTGCCTAGAAGTTTTGGAATCTAACTCCTCTAACTTTTTTAAATATTTGGGTTTTTTAACTTTCATTTTTAAATTACTGTCAAATGTGGGCATATTTTTCAGTTGTTTAATATTTTGAGGCAACTGTTTTCAACTTTACCTCTACCTGCACTGGAAATAGTAAATTAATGCATTATTTGGTCCCTTTTTCATCTCCTGAGAGTATTCAGTTTGTCAATTCACTGTTAATATGTGTAGGAATTCTTGGTTTTAAACATTATAAAGCATTTATTTTCTTAAAAGTTACTGGTTAAAGGATATTTAGTTTGCTTTTTATTTTAATGGCTGTATAACTGGCATATTAAGTGTACCTATAATGCATGCTGTTTTTCTTTAACTTAGTCAAAAATCTGCCTAAGTGAGTGGAGGATTAAGGTTATCAACAACAATACTGCTGTGTGTATAGAAGGAAAACGGAGGTAAGTTATGTTTTTTTCCTTCATCAATGTTGCATATTTCTGTGGCATAAAACATAGTTTTTTATTCTCATTTCTGTATCTCAATTTCACAAATATGCACCACCCTGGCATCTCCCCTTAGGACTGCTGAGTGGATCTGGAAAGGCTCACGTGCATCAAAGACTAGTCTGATTCAGTTTAACCATTACATAGGGCTGCCACTTCTGCCTACAATGGCCCCCCACCAACTTGTGCCTCCCTCCACTTACCAGAGAGAGTTTGGAGGATGGACCCAATGATCTTAAGTCTAAGAGAGCCAATACCAAGTACACTTTCCTATTCTGCTGTGTTGAGAGAAGGGAGCATTTCAGCAACATAACCTAAAGATCGCAAGGACTAGCTATCCAGTCTATCATAGAATCGTAGAACTGGAAGGGTCCTCAAGAGGTCTAGTCCAGTCCCCTGCACTCAAGGCAGGACTAAGTATTATCTAGACCAGGATGGGCAAACTTTTTGGTCCGAGGGACACATCTGGGTATGGAAATTGTATGGCGGGCTAGGAATGCTCATGAAATTGGGGGTTGGGGTGCGGGATGGGGTGAGGGCTGCAGCTGGGGGTGCTGGCTCTGGGGTGGGGCTGGGGATGAGGGGTTGGGAGTGCACGAGGGTGTGCAGACTCAAGGCGGTGCTTATCTCAAGCAGCTCCTGGAAGCAGTGGCATTTCCCCCTCTGGCTCCTATGCGGAGGTGCTTAACTACCCTGTCAGTTAGGAAGTTTTTCCTAATTTCCAACCTAAACTGCCATAGCTGCAATTCAAGCCCATTGTTTCTTGTCCTCAGAAGTTAAGGAGAACAATTTTCTCCCTCCTCATAACTTATTATGTACTTGAAAATTGTTGTTACATCTCCTCTGTCTTCTCTTCTCCAGACTAAATAAACCCATTTTTTTTCAATCTTCCCTCATAAGTCATGTGTTCTACACCTTTAGTCATTTTTGTTGCTCTGTCCACATCTTTTCTGAAATGTGCCCAAAAATGCACACAAGGCTCCAGTTGAGGCCATATCAATGTGGAGTAGAGCAGAAGAATTACTTCTTGTTTCTTGCTTACAACTTCCTGGTAATACATCCTCAGAATGATGTTTGCTTGTTTTGCAACAGTGTAACACTGTTGACTCATTTAGGTTGTGATCCACTATGACCCCAGGATCCCTTTCCGCGGTACACCTTCCTAGGCAGGCGTTTCCCATTTTGTATATGAACAACTGATTGTTACTTCCTAAGTAGAGTACTTTGCATTTGTCCTTAGTCAATTTCATCCTATTTACTTCAGACCATTTCTCCAGTTTTTCCAGATCATTTTGAATTTTAATCCTATTCTCCAAAGCACTTGCAACCCCTCTCAGCTTGGTATGATCTGCAGACTTTACTCTCTGTGCCATTAACTAAATTATTGATGAAAATATTGAGCAAAACTGGACCCTGAACTGATCCATGTGGGACCCCACTTGATGTGCCCTTCCAGCTTGACTGTGCATCAATATCTTGATTCAGGGGTGACTATGAAAACAATAACCAGCTGCCCTCTCCTGTGCCCTTAGTACTTACAGCCTATCCAGGATCTGGTTCTGTGTGTGAGAGTTTATGGTCCTTATCTTTTATCCTGTCTTACATAACTGTGGATGTCCTCATTATCCATACCTGGTAAACACAAAATCCATTTTTTACTCCTGTTAACTGTGCTCTGGTATTCAGTGATATCTTGTAGCAGTGAATTCCACATATTGTGAATTTTTTTTTAAATACCTCAGACAACTTACAGCGAAAGGTTTTAGTCAGTCTGAAATATGTTGCCTTGTGATTTCATTGTATGTTGCCTTATTCTAAGAGGGTAAATAAGAGCACCTTACTTAACTTCTCGAAACCCATTGGTAAAATGTCACCAGTCCTAATTTTTTGAATTTCTTGTTATACAAAAAAATTTCACTGTTTCTCCTCACTTTGTTTCATGTCTTGAGACCCTTTTTATTCTGCTGTAACTGTTTGAAATGTGCTGACCAGGACCAAGTATAGTATTCCAGGGGAGGGCATACCATTAACTTAAGTCTTGGCATAGATTTACAGTATTTACAAACTCCATTCTTTAAACTTTGTAGCAGTTGGTTTGCTTTTTTTGTGAATAGAACAGCTGTTTTCACTGAACTGTTCAGAATGGCATCTGAATTCTTCTCCTTCTGAGCGGTTACAGTTGATTTAGAACAATAATGTGTTTGAGTAGTTTACCTTATTCATTTCCCTGTTTATCACATTGCATTTGTCAATATTAAATTTTTTCTTCCATTGCACTCCCAATTCGCTTAACTTTGTTAGATCCCTCTAGAGTTCCTCAATCTTTCAAAATCTTGACTGTGCTAAATAAGGGCCTGAATCAGTACTCATTCAAGTCAATGGAAAGGCTTCTGTTGACTTCAGTGAGAGCTGGATTGGGCCATAATTTTGTATCACTGCTGATCTTGATGCTTCTCTGTTCATTCCCTTTTCCGGATCATTAATGAAAATATTTAAACACAAGTCTGTACAGAATCTTGGTATTCTCATTGTTGGAACTTGAAACCCCACTGTTAATCATTTTCCCTAACAAAAATGAACAACCTATTTCTATTTATTCTGTCGCTTCAGAGATATGAAAGAACTGTACTGGCATAGTAATGCAATTGTGGAACGCATGGCATCCAACCAAGTTAAAACAATATCTGGCAGCATCTACTTGTTACAAGGAAATATAGACTCTGTTTCCATGAGAAAAGAAGGTAAGGAAACTCATTTGAAATTTAAGATGTCTGGTGTGTGTGAGAGACATAAAGGCAGAGTTACAGTTCTTCTGTAAAATACAAACAAAGGCTAGGTTAAAGGTAATCAGCAAATAAATTGACTACATTAACTTCAGCAATATATGCTGCATATCCCTGCCAGTTGGACTCAGTGGGATATTCAGCACATACTGCAAAAATGACTTCTGTCCTCTGCTTTTTAAATCCTTTGCTGTACATTTCTGCTGGCATCTGCTCCATTGTGATATTGCAGCCACTAGGAAACTCAGCTTGGAGCATGGAACTAGCTAATAGGTATGTCAGACAGATTTTTTTTGTTTAAATTGCCTGATTTTGCAAAATTTCCCTTTTTATAATTTGGAAGCGTATTGGGTGTTTTGAGGTTTTATGTGTTAAATGGATCATAGGGCCTTAATCATAAAATAATTGTATGCATATTGTTGAAGATAAAATATGAAAACTACATTATTTGCAGTTCATCTTTAATGATTAATTACTAGATGAGTAACATAGCATGAAACACTACTTTAAAAACAGTCCTATAGTAGACCAAATAGCTTTCACAAATGTGCCTTTATAGTTTGATTTAGTAAATGTTTATCTTTCATATCAGTGGGAATATGATAACTTGCATAGAATTTTCCTTTTCAGATTCTGTCAATTTCTTTTTGAACATAGGATTTTTAAGGAAATTCATTCACAGCACACACAAGTTAAATAACTTAAATGTTCTCTTTTTCTCTGAGAGTAATACCCATACTTTAAAAACGAATGGGTAATGACTCTCCAGCAAACCTTTCCATCCAGCCATGATGCTCTATCTTATAGTCCCCCTCCCTCTCAAAATCCTCACTCAACCCCTCTTAAAATATGTATACACACACACAAAAGTCTGGGACAATAGGTTAATCTTACAGCATGTCCTAAAAGTCATCAGATCCAGGCTTGGATTAACCAAGGTGTGAAGTGAACTCCCAAAACATCCTGCTGCCAGCCCCCTGTCAGTTATACTAGATAATTATTAGTCCAAGTGGCTCTGATGATCACAGCTGCCAAGAT
This sequence comes from Chelonoidis abingdonii, assembly GCF_003597395.2. Lineage (NCBI taxonomy): Eukaryota > Metazoa > Chordata > Testudines > Testudinidae > Chelonoidis > Chelonoidis abingdonii. Next base: position 142,389,443 of record NC_133772.1, on the reverse strand, counting down.
CGCAGGGATGAGAGGCAGTATCTATGATAGAACCCCAGCTCATTTAGGGCTTCATATGTCAAAACAAATACACACAGTCCTTCAGTTTAAGACCAGAAGGGACTTTTAGGTTATCTAGTCTTATCATCTAGTCTGAGCTTTATATAACAGATTGCCAAAATCACCCAGCAATGGAAATGAGACCAAAGTAAATGAGACCAACAGGAGACTAGACCCAGGTGCACCAGTGATCAAGGTCCCTGCAATGGCAGGGGAATGATTAAATGAAAGAGTCCCAGATAATTCTGGCAAGTGATCTGCACCCATATGGTGCAGAGGATCCCCCCCCCCCCAACGTTACTGCCAATCTGATCTGGAGGGAAATTTCTTCCTGACCCCAGTTATGGTGATCACTTAGATCCTGAGCATGGGAGCAAGAACCAGCTAGCCAAGCAGCTGAGAGAGAATATACTGTCTGTATTTGTAACCTATTTTGATTTATAAATCCGAGATAATACAGATACCTATTCTGAGTTCTAGGACTACTTACAAGACTTAAAATTGATAATGGCCCACGGGTAGGAAGAAAATAACATTTAGGCAGGTTAAGTCCAGTTCTCTGCCCATCCAGTCCTAATCTGATTCAGTTCCATCATTTAAATACCTGCGTTCTATCCTCTGAGGATGAATGAGTTTTTTTCAGCATGTCCAGGAGGCTAAGAAACGTGGGCTGTGGCAGGCTTGGATGAGGAGTGAATTCTGAAGTTAGACACCTCATTGAGAGTGTCTTGCCAGAAACCCCTTCTTATATCAAGATGGCAGTATGACTTGGGGAGAAACGTAGCCTGTTAGGTAACCTGGACCTAAACCATTTAGAGCTTTAAAGGTCTGTGTCAGCACTTTGAATTACACTCAGAAGCACACAACTGCAGTGTGTTTCAGTAGAATAAAGCTCCATTTAATAAGCAAGTTGCTATATTCTGTACTAGCTTCAGCTTCTCAGATTCTCTTGAGGCCCCAAGCAGAGAATATTACAGAGGTGACAAAGGCTCAGATAAGCATGAAAAGGTCCAAATCCCTTTTTTATTGTTAATAGTAATAATAATAAAAAGTTTCCCTCGCTGAGTACAGATGGGGAAAAATGTGCTCCTTGATCGACATATTCTTCCTGCAAATCTAAGAGCAGCCATGGCCTAATAAACCCCTTGAATTGTAAACCTGATTCACAAATAGCGGCCACATACTTTCAGTTAGTGGAGCATATATCATTTTATCTAATGCTACTCCTACCCAGTGGTGCACTTGTCCATGTTAAGCCTCAGCCAGCTAACCCCAATTCAAACCTAGTCTCTTAGTGACACTGGTAACTTCAACAGCATCAGTGGAATTGACCATAATGATGTCTTCAGATCAAGACTGGATGCCTTTGTGGAAGATAAGCTTCAGTCAGATGGAAGTTATTGGGCTCCATAAAGGGGTAACTGGGTGAAATTCTTTGGCGTGTGATATATACAGTAGGCCACTAGGAGATCTAATGGCCCCTTCTGGCCTTAAAAATCTGACACTCTTTGGAAGTGCAGCGAGGGAAGCTCTATTCCATGTCCAAATTGAGACAGTTCAGATTAGCCCCACACTCAGAAATGGTTCAACTATATATTGCAATGCAAATGGTATGAAAGAGCCCAAACAGTTGTGTTTAAATGTCTTTATATTCCAGTTGATTGAACTCAGGTGGGGATCTCTGCCCCAGTGCTCTAATCATTCTCCTGCTCACTTTATCCATCCCAAGTCTTCTGTATGCTAAATGACCTGTTAGGGTGACTCGAGGGAAGACAGCATTTACTTGCCACTGCATAAACAGTTATGGACAACTGCCAAAGTGTAATGGTTATCCTATGTCATGTGTTGGAGGTTAGGGACGTAATCACTGCATCCATTTCCAAACACTACATCCAGAGTGCCGCCAGCTGCATGCAGAGTAGCTTTAAATTAAATTGACTTTCACCCATTCCTATGGTAGTATTTTCAGTATTCAACTTAGCAGTTTGCCCTTCTGTGACTTAATTAAAAGTCACTGAAATAATTGACTACGTGTCTATTTCTGTTTCTTGGGGTGGGGGGAGCGAGAGGGAATTGACTACTGTTCTTTTTTCTATATACAGTAGAACCTCAAAGTTATGGACACCTTGGGAATGGAGGTTGTCCGTAACTCTGAGATGGGAGTGCAAGGGCTCCAGAGCGTGTGTGTGTGGGCAGCTCGGGGCTGCAGCCAGAGGGTGGGGTGGGGGGGCAGCGCCAGGGCTCAGGGTAGTGGGGGGTGTTTGGGGCTGCAGCTGCAAGGTGTGGGGAGAGGGTGCCAGGGCTCGGGGGCTATGTGTCAGTGATCGGGGCGTTAGCTTCAATGGGGGTGCTGAGGCTGAAACTGGCACTTCCCTCGTAACTAGAGCCTCAGCGCCCCCCATGGGGCTGAAGTTGGGAACAGAGCCGCAGGGTTGAAGCCTCGAGTCCTGTGCTCCTGAGGGTCAGAAGCCTCAAGTCTGCCCAGACCCCTGAACCCCTCCCCCTCCACATGGCTGCAGCCCCAACTCCCGGGTGAATAAAGTCCCTAGGGAATACAGTATTCGTGGGGAGTTTTTTGTTCTGTGCTGCTGCCTGATTGAGGACTTGCGGTTTCACATGATGTCTGGTTGACTGGAAAGTCCGTAACTCTGGTGTTTGTATCTTTGAGGTTCTACCGTCACATGTAATGTACTGCTATCAGTGAACCAAATTCAGTATTCAAATTTCATTTGTTCTTACTGTGAAAGGGGGGAAAACGCAGTAGAAAGTACAGTGTGCTGTTAAAATTTTAGCCATTATTAAAGCTCTCCTTTGTTTCAAACAGGATTTCCATACAAATTCATCAAGAAGTTTACATTTGGATTTCCAGAACTATGGAAACAATATGTTGAGAATTTTCTTGAGGAACTAAAGAGGTAACTTTTGGTAGGCCTTTATTTTTTGCTCAGTGCTAATTTAATAGCGTAGAGTGAATATTTTTTTAAAATATGTCATAGTGCAACTGAGGTTCAGTAGATGTGTATTTAGACTAAGTTCTAAGTAAATTCTTAGTAACCAATGTGTTAGATGGAAAATAAAGTTTAGCAGGCTTTGTCTACTGTGTGTGTGTGCAAGTGTGTAAGTGAAAGAGAAACCAGAGCAGCTACACTGATTTAGCTACAGTGGTGCTCCACGTGTACCCATTGCACTAATGCAGGAGGACTTGCACTGGCTTGGCTTCTGGTGTAGTTTATTTACATTAGGGATTTTAATCAGTGCAGCTGCATTAATACAGTGCCGTGGGGTTGTGAGGACGGGGAAGAACAGTGTACAAGGCTTTTCATTTGTGAGTTTTTTGTGTTCGAATGGTGTAAAATCGTATTTCAGCTGAAGTTCTTTAACAACTAAGCAATATTAAGCAGTGACATATTTTGGTTTCCTATTTTTTTTTTCTTAAACTTCAAAAAATTAGGAAGGAACAAGATACTGATGAGGCTGGCAATGAAAAAATCAGTTCTGTGGAAGTGGATATGTTGGAAGAAGAGGGGGTAACAGGAGACTTAAAAAAACAATCTCGAACACAAAACGCCACTTATGAAGTAGCATTGAATGATAACAGATGTGAGTACTTCCCCCCTAACCCCCCCCCCTTTTTGTTCAAAATTGGTGGTAGTTTAAATGGTTAGGCCCTGTACTAGCAGTAGAGGTGTGAAAACCAAGGGAGGAGAAACTGGTTTTGTAGTTGGCAAGCCATTCATAGTCTTTGTTTAATCCTGAGCTGATGGTGTCAAATTTGCAGATGAACTGAAGCTCAGCAGTTTCTCTTTGAAGTCTGGTCCTGAAGTTTTTTT
>NC_133772.1:142340070-142383440 GCF_003597395.2 Chelonoidis abingdonii | reverse complement strand
ATGTAGATCTCCTGTCTTATTTTAGTGAAGTCCGTTTGTATGGAAGTTTGGTTATTAATGAGAGTCTCCAGGTTGGAGAGCTCTTTTTTGATGTTTTCCTGTTTGCTGTATAGGATGCTGATCAGATGGTTCCTCAGTTTCTTTGATAGAGTATGCCATGTGATGCATCCATATACAGGGAATTAAAGGTTGCTAGAGGATAACTTCCTTGTAAATTTTTATTTCACTCCCTTTTATAAAATGAGTACATTCACAATTAAAATTCCTGTTGCTCGCACCCATTCCAAATTCTCTCCTTTAAAATATTTCTCTTAATCTCCCTTAATGCATAGACCTCTCTCACAGCCTCCATTTTGTGCTGACTTCTTTCTGAATCTGTTAATTGTTATGAACCATTACTGGACATGTGAAGTGAGTAAGGTAATATCTTTTAGTTGGTCCAGTAAAAGATATTACCTCACCCACCTTTTGTCTCCTAATAACCTGGGACCAGCATGGCTACAGCTGCACTGTATGAACAGTTATGACAGGTTTTCTCTGAAATGTTGACAGTTTTATAACCCTATATATTGTTTCCCCTTATCCACCTCTCTTTCTTAGTACAAGCCTAGTTTTCCTAATTCTAGGGGCACCGTATCTTAATTACTCTTTGCACCTCTATCAGTTCCTGAATATCCTTGTTATGATACGATGCTCCAAAAGTCTTTCATCAGATTTAATTACTCATGATCTCTTTATCCAGACTTCTTTTTGTATCATCTGCACATTTGTATTCTTTCCAGTGTCCTTCTATACAATTGATTGATTGTATACTTGGGAATAGATTCAAAGTCTAAACTTTTCTTTGGCTAATTCCATTTACCACCACCTTCCTATATGATCTTTGTGTATCATTACTGTCTGAACTAGGTCACAAAGTCAAAAGACTTCAGAACACAAATTTGGTTGCTGTGGGGGAAAATATTACTATAATACTTTAATCACACTAAGTTACATGGGTTTTTGACTTGTCTAAGAATGGTAGTTTCTTGATTTAGATATTCACTTTTCTGTGAGCATCATTTTCATGTAAATCAATACAAAACTGGGTGACTGCGCTACAAAATGGCAGATGAAATTCAATGTTGATAAATGCAAATGCACATTGGAAAACATAATCCCAATTATACATATAAAATGATGGGGTCTAAGTTAGCTGTAACAACTCAAAAAAGATCTTGGAGTCATAGTGGATAGTTCTCTGAAAACATCCACTTAGTGTACATCGGCAGTCAAAAAAGCAAACAGAATGTTGAGGATCATTAAGAAGGAGATAGGTAATAGGACAGAAAATATCATATTGCTGCTATATGAATTCCTCGTACACTCATATCTTAAGTACTGCATGCAGATGTGGTTGCCCAATCTCAAAAAAGATAGATTGGAATTGGAAAAGGTTCAGAAAAGGCCAGCAAAAATGATTAGGGGTATGGAACAGCTTCCATATAGAGATAGAACAAGAAGACTGGGACGTTTCAGCTTGGAAGAGAGATGAGTACGGGGGGGATATGATAGAGGTCTACAAAATCATGACTGGTGTGGTGAAAGTACATAAGGAGTACATAAGGAAGTTACTCCTCATAACACAAGAACTAGGGGTCACCAAATGAAATTAATAGGGAGCAGGTTTAAAACAAACTGAAGTATTTTTTCACACAACACACAGTCAAACTATGGATCTCATTGCAAGAGGATGTTGTGAAGGCCAAGACTATAACAGGGTTAAAAAAAACTAGATACATTCATGGAGGATAGGTCTATCAATGGCTATTAGCCAGGATGGGCAGGGATGGTGTTCCTAGCCTCTGTTTGCCAGAAGCAGGGAATGGGAGACGGGATGAATCACTTGATGATTACCTGTTCATTTCCTCTGGGGCATCTGGCATTGTCTACTGTCAGAAGACAGGATACTGGGCTAGATGGACCTTTGGTTTGACCCAGTATGGCCTTTCTTATCACAGAATCATAGAATATCAGGGTTGGAAGAGACCTTCGGAGAGCATCTAGTCCAACCCCCAACTCAAAGCAGGACCAATCATGTTTTTATGTTTTAAAGTATGTTTTTGTGTTCTTCTATAAATGTAGTATTCCGAACTTGCAAACTTTAGTTTATGTCTGTAAGATCGTACTAAAGATTACTTTTAAAATACAGTATTTTGATGTTTAAAAAAAAAAACAACTCAAAACTATCCTGCTGCTAACAAGATTTTTGTTTCTGTTTGTATGTGTAGATATGACACCCAAACGCAATTCTGTGCAGAAAGACCCGGATGCAAGTTACAGCCGTAGTGGTCGGCGCATTAAACCACCATTGCATTACTGGTGTGGACAACGAGAGTTCGTTGATCGTAAACTAAATGTTACTATAGAAGAGGGTGGAAAAAACTACTTGAGTATTGTAAGACTTTTCTGCATGTTATTTACCTTATCATTGTTCTATAATTGTTTAAAAAGTATCGAAGTTAAGATGACTTTTCTATGCCACAGCCTCTTAATTCAGTAGTTTTTGAACTTTTTTCTATTGTGGACTACTTTGTAAGGATCGCTCCTTGAGGATAAGGATGGTTCAGTGGTGAGCATTCTAGCTTGGTACTCGGAAGATGTGGGTTCTTCTTCGAGTGCTTGCTCATATCCATTCCAGTTAGGTGTGTGTGCGCCGCATGCACATTCGTCGGAAGATTTTTACCCTAGCAACACTCGTTGGGTCGGCTGGGCGCCCTCTGGAGTGGCGCCACTATGGTGCTGGATATATACCGCAGCCAACCCAGCCACCCTTCAGTTCCTTGTTGCCGCCCGTGTCAGTCGTTGGAACAGTGGAGCGCAGCTTAGCTGACCTCCACTTCCCTAGCTACTCGTAGTTCTTGTGTTTATAGTTATATAGTTATAATCCTTTTATATATATATTTATATAATTATACGTTTTTTCTTTACTAGCATAGTTAGTTTAGTAATAGTTAGCGGGGTTCGGGGAGTAGCCCCTTCCCCGCACCCAGTGCCGGAGCCCATGCCCGGCTCACCGGTTTTTAAACCGTGCTTGGCCTGCCACAAGCCGATGCCGTCAGGAGATCCGCACGACTCCTGTTTGAGGTGCCTCGGGGAATCGCACTTCACAGCTAAGTGCCCCATTTGCAAGGCTTTTAAGTCGAGAACAAAATGGAGCGGGACTTCCACTTAACCTCCACCTTCGGCACCGAGTGCTGGTCACTCGGCGGGCGAAAGCGCCTCCCCAGCACCGGACCCCGCCGTCACTGCCAAGGCCTCTCGACGCCGGCTGTCGCCGGCACTGAAGTCAACTCGGCACCGCTCCCTCTCTCCGAGGTTGAGAGAGCCCACGACTCCTCCTGCCAGTGCCTGTCAGCTCCCCGGCACACGCCGTGGTTGAGCTCCCTGCTCCTGCTGCTTCCGTGCCAACTGCACTGCAGTCTGAGAGCTCGTCTAAGTCGGACCGCCCGGCATTGACACCTGCAGAGGCACCGATGACGTCAGCACCGTCGATCCCGGTCCCACAAGGGCCGTCGAATCCGGGGCCTGACAGCTCCCCGGTACGCGCTGTGGTTGGGCTTACTGTTCTCTCCACGCCGGAGACATTCCCAATGGCAAGGGATCTCATTGCCATGACAGAGTAGATGCTGCCTGAACCCCCGGCACAGCCGGTGCGGGTAATACAGTCTCTTGGCAAGCCTCCCTCGATACGACCATCCTCGGTCGGCACAGCAGAGCGGTACCGTTCATGATCACGGTCCCGTCGGCACTCCTGCTCCCGACGCCTCTTGCAGTCCCGATGCTGTTCTCCTCGGTACCGGTCGCACTCACCGCACTGGTCGGTGTCCCCTGCACCGACCCGCTAATCTCGGCACTGTTCCGGCTCCCGGCACTGCTACAAGCACCGTGACTCCCGCAGCTGCTCCCGACCTCGAGATCTCCGTCGACCTCCCAGCACCGCTCTGGTCGCAGGTCCGGATCTCGTTCCAGGTACCGGTAAGCCTTCCGGTACCGATCCCCGGTACCGAGTTGGGCAAGGTCTGGTAGAGTCAGAGACTCTGCCCATGATTTTTCAGCACCTCCATGGCCATCCGGACACGCATCAGTGTCTTCCCACGTGGACAGCTCTTATACTCAGGACCGCGATTCTGATGTGCCCACCAACAACCTAAGAGCCCATCAGGACCTCCTAAGGAGGGTATCACTCAATGTGGACCTCCAGTTGCAGGAGGTCCCGGAGGTAGGGGACCCGGTAGTGGACATTCTGTCGGCGGTTGCCCCAGTAGAGGGGCTCTACCCGTTTATTCGGATCATCCAGATGAATGCTGATACTCTAGGGAGGGTACGACTACTTGTCTGTCCGTCCTCCTCCCTGCTCACTAGTCGTTCAGTCCGTTAAGGAAAGGGAACGGCATGGCCAGCAGGCGCCAGCCCCGAACTCGAAGGGGCTAGGCGAATGACCATACTCAGCCGCAGGGTATACTCTGCAGGGGCCTTATAGCTCTGCGTGGCAAATCAAAAAGCCTTGCTTAGCCCCTATAATTATAACACCCGGGTGACGGTGGATAAGGTTATGGAGCTTCTCCATCAAGACTCCCGCCAACAGTTCACTGCCCTTTTGGAGGAAGGGAAAAAGGTGGCCAGAGCTTCCCTCCAGGCCTTGTTACCGTGAGGAGCATCTCATGGCTCAGGTTCCAAACCTCTGGCCGGAGCAGCGGTATACCCTTCACGACTTACCATTTGATGGTAAAGGCCTCTTTGCGGCGAAGTCAACCCCAGGCTGCAAGCCTGAGGGACAGCAGGGTCCTAACGCGCTCTCTCGGCGTGCATACGCTGACGACCTAACGCAGGCCTTTCCATCCCCAGTCACATCGCCGTACTTTGTGCCTAGCCACAGACAGGACTTTGGCAGATGGCGCGGCCAAGGTGGTCGCAGACGACTGTCAGGACCCCTAGAGGACCAAGATCGAGGTCCCTCGCAATCATCACCGGGACCAAAGGCGAACTTTCGAAGGTGCACCCGAGGGCGGCGTACCAGTTACAGGCGGGATTCCACTCCTACTTCCTCTTGGCGTGGTCCCAGTTAACTTCAGTTCGCTAGCTCCTACACATGGTGGAGTATGGGTACCACCTCCAATTTGTTCCAACCCTGTCCCTCTTCAGGGACTCCTCTCAAGCGCAATTCCTCTTACAAGAGGTGCAGGCGCCGATGGATGAAAGGGGCAGGGGGTTTTACCCCCATTATTCCCTAATCCCCAACTCGTACGGAGGTCTCAGACCTTTCCTAGACCTACGAGGACTCAACCAGTTTATGATAAGGTTGAAGTTCCGCATGGTATCCCTGGGAACCGTTATCCTGTCCTTGGATCCTGGAGACTGGTATGCCGCCCTCGATATGAAGGACGCGTACTTTCACATTGCCATCTTGCCTCCGCACAGGAGATACCTCCGCTTTCTAGCCAACCATCGGTACTTCCAGTTTACGGTCCTGCTGTTTGGCCTTTCTACAGCCCCACGGGCATTAACCAAGTGTATGGCCGTAGTCGCCACCCACCTCCGCCAACGTCGGATATGCGTTTTCCATATCTGGACAATTGGCTTATCCGAGGAGACTCCGAGACACAAGTCACTCAGCATGTGGGCATCGTCAAGGACCTATTCGCACATCTAGGCCTGAGGATCATTATGGAAACATCCACTCTGGGTCCCACACAGAGGTTAGACTTCCTAGGAGCTATCCTGGACTCCGACCTAGCTGGTTCCTGCTTACCACAGCCGTGGTTTCAGGCGATGGCACGAATCATCCGAGGTCTGCAGATTTTCCCAACGACCTCGGTTGGCACTTCTCGGTCTCCTGGGTCCCATGGCTGCCTGCAAGTTTGTAACCAAACACGCCAAGCTCTGCCTGTGTCCTCTCCAAGTTTGGCTCAAATTGGCGTACTGCCCAGACAGGGACCCAATGGTCACGATAGTCACCATTCCCTTGAGCACCCTAAGCTCCCTAGAATGGTGGCTAACTCCCTCCATGGTGTGGGCAGGGATGCCGTTCCATCCGCCCCAGCCCTCACTGTCCCTGACGACGGACGCGTCATCTCTCGGCTCGGGTGCTCACCTTGGTCACCTTCGCGCTTAAGGCCTTTGGTCTTCTCAGGAGCTGGCGTTCCACATCAATGTCCAAAAATGAGAGCAGTCCGCCTGGCGTGCCCGGGGTTCCAGCAGCAGCTGTGAGGCCGTGGTGTCTCAGTGTTTACAGTCAACACAGCGGCCATGTGCTACATAAACAACCTGGGAGGGACATGGTCCTCCTCCTTTTGTCAGGAAGCCATCCATCTCTGGGACTTTGCATAGCCCACTCGTTAAATCTGGTAGCGTCCTTTTTCCCAGGCGTTCGGAACGCCTTGGCGCTTTGACTCAGCAGGTCTTTCCTGTCTCATGAGTGGTCGCTCTGCCCGATGTGATGCATTCTGTTGCCAGAAGTGGGGATTTTTTCCCCACATATAGACCTGCTCGTTTACTGCGAGAACAGGAAGTGTCCGAGGTTCTGCTCCTTCCAAGGTCTCTCCCCGGGACCGATCTCGGACGCTTTCCTCATGCCGTGGAAGGGCCAACTCCTTTATGCCTTCCCACCGTTCCCCTCCCCCGGCTTCATTGGGTCCTGCTCAACTTCGCAGGGGCAGGAAGCGCGTATCATCATGATCACTCCAGCGTGGTCCAGGCCTAGCACTGCATACACCACGAGTTGGACTCGACCTGTCAATAGCCAACCCAAATTACCCTGCCACTCCACCAGACCTCATACTCAGGACGCATGGGCAGACTTCGCCAACTGGACCTGCAGTCCTCTTCACCTCACGGTGTGGCTGCTGCGTGACTATTTGGGGTAGCAGGAAGCCTTCCACCTGGTCAACGTTACCTGGCCAAGTGGAAGCGTTTCTCCTACAGGTGCGAAATGCTTTGATCTTACTCCTGCTGAGTTCTCGGTCCCCTCTATTTCGGACTACCCACTCTGGCCTACAACAGCAGGCCTAGCGGTTGTCCTCGCTGAGGGTACACTTGGCAGCCCATCTCTATTTCCACCCAGGCTAAGGTGGTCGTTCCGTGTTTTCACACTCTAATGGTTTCGAGGTTCCTCAAGGGCTTGGAAGTGCTTACACCCTCAACGTTACGGGCCGCCCACCCAGCCCCAACCTGGGCCCTCAACCTGGTTTAACCAGACTTATGTCTCCTCCATTCGAGCCGTTAGCGACCTTGCTCGCTGCTATACCTGTCTTGGAGACAGCTTTTCCGTAGTCATTACATCGGCCAGACGAGTCTCCGAGCTCAGGGCCTCTTTAATCGGTGGGTTTCCGCCATACACTTATGTTCCAAAAGACAAGGTGCAGTTACGACCACACCGGGCTTTCTCCCTAAGGTGGTTTCGGCCTTTCTGTTCCATGCTTCAACCGATGGGGACAACAATTGGCACTCACCTGAATCGAATGGTGATCAGCATTTCATGTTAAGCGGACAAACCATTTTGTAAAAGCAGCGGAGAAATATTGTGGCACCAATGGACTAAACAGACCTGTTGGAGCGTGAGCTTTCGTGGGTGAATACCCACTTTCGTCAACGCAGACAAAACCATTTTTGTAACACGCCCCAACTCTCGGGTCGCAGTAGCAGACCGAAGGAAAGGCCTACTTGTTTTCCTCTCAGAAAGGATCTCATCTTGGGTGGTGACGTGCACCCGCACTTGTTATGATTTGGCTCACATTTCCCCAAGCCACATTCACCATGCGAATTCTACCAGGGCTCAGGCTTCATCTTGCACCTTGCTGGCTCCATGTACCTACCCACGAGATCTATTGCGGCCAGCTCCATGGTCCTCGGTCCATACCTTTGCTCATCGCATTATGCTCTTTTGTTCAACAGTCAAGAGATGCTGCCAGCCTCTGGTCTCAGCATTTTTACATTCTGCCACATTTCACTCTGACCCTACCCGCCTACATTAAGGCTTGGGAATCACCTAACTGGAATAGATATTGATATGAGCAAGCACTCGAAGAAGAAAAGACGGTTACTCACCTTTGTAACTGTTGTTCTTCGAGATGTGTTGCTCATATCCATTCCAAACCCATCCTCCTTCCCCTCTGTCAGAGTAGCCGGCAAGAAGGAACTGAAGGGTGGCTGGGATATATATCCGGCACTATAGTGGTGCCACTTCAGGGGGCGCCCAGCCGACCCACCGAGTGTTGCTAGGGTAAAAATCTTCCGACGAACGTGCATGCGGCACGCACACACCTAACTGGAATGGATATGAGCAACACATCTCGAAGAACAACAGTTACAAAGGTGAGTAACCGTCTTTTCAATTCTCTGATCTGCCACAGACTCCTTGTATTAGCTGGGCAAGTTATTTAGGGCTGGATTTTCAAGTACCTAAAGAGCCAGATATCTGCCTCTGTAGGTATCTGAAATCCCTCTTGAAAATCTAGCCCTTGGTTTCTCTGTGCCTCAGTTCCCCGTCTGTAAAATGGGGATAAAAGGGCTGTGCTATCTCACAGGGGTGCTATCTCACAGGGGTGCTGTGAGGATAAATACTGTGACAGTGCACCCCATATTCTTCATAGTTCTATTATGATATGATTATGGCATAATTAAGATGCATTTTGTACAAGATAAGCCATGTGAACTGTCATTGGAAAGGTTATGATTTGCTGAATATGATTATCCTATTTGCATGCATGTATCATTTTTGTAGCAGTGGTTTGAGCATTGGCCCGCTAAAGCCAGGGTTGTGAGTTCAATCCTTGAGGGGGCCATTTAGGGAACTGGGGGTAAAAATCTGTCTGGGGATTGGTCCTGCTTTGAGCAGGGGATTGGACTAGATGACCTGCTGAGGTCCCTTCAAACCCTATGATTCAAATGGTAACACCCAGTAGTCTAAATAGCTGGTTGTAAGGGGCCTATTCAGGGTAATGGGCCATTCGAAAGACCAGTAGGCCTTAGGAGAAGCTTATCCCCCACTGGCTGAGCCTTCCTAAGAACTCTTCAGAGAGCATGTAAGTAATGGCTGCTATGACTCTAGAAGAACATGTGACCAGGCCACGTGATTCTGGACTCCATCTTGGGATGTCAGTATTTTTCCACAAATTGGTCTGGGAGCCGAGCTTTGAAACAAAGGGTTCCCGCCATATGCTAGAGCCATGTAAGGCAGGGAGTGACATCATCTGGGGTTCTTCACTTCACTTTCCACTTCCCTGGAAACCCTTGAGGAACAAAGACTGAACTGGGGGAAATGCTGGACCCAGGGATTTCTAGCCTGTGTATAAAACATACAAGGATTCCAAGCTGCAAAGCAAGTGTAGCTTGTGACTTAAGAACCTACAAGTCTGCATGTCCCATCAGTTAAGGTGAGGATCTGCTTGGGGGAAAATCTCTGCTTGATTACCACAAGTGTGCATTGTTCTCTACATTGAGGGAGAGGCAGAACTGGTATTAAACCCGCATACTGGCCAGATTTGAACAGGGCAGGACAGTACAGGCAAGTCTCATCTTACGCGAGGGTTCCGTTCCGCGGTCAGCACGTAAAGCGAAAACTGCGCTTTACATTGAGGTGAATGGCGGACGGAATTGCCCGCACTACAGGTACAGAATTACAATTTTTTTTTTGTTTGTTTTTGCTGACCACGTAAAGCTGAAATCGTGCATGTTAAATGCGCGTAAGATGCGACAGACCTGTACTGCTCTGGGGTCCTAGGCTGGGAAGCTGCTGGTTAGAGAGCTTGCATGTAACTGCAGTTGAGTGTGTCCCTACCTGTGTGAATGCTGGTGAGAGTGCAGGCTGGAGGGCTTTGGCACTTGTCACAGCGGCACAGTGGGAGAGTGAGCCCAGGCTGGTGGGTCAGATGGCTCAGATGTGGTACCTCAGTTCTACGTGGCACCCTGGGGGGAACTCATCACAAATACCTCAGATTGTGAGGTGCTCTCATTCTATGGTAATGGGGGCCATATAAGCACCTGAGAGAGATTCCGTTGCAACCTCAAAATGCTCATTCCACAAATATATTGATTATATTAAAAACGTAACATTAGGACAGCACTAAAGAGAGAAGATGAAAATAACTCATGCCAGTGCAGTAGGCATTAACATTTTTTATCTGTGCTGTAGTTTAATTTCCTCTGAGTGGGTGGAGGACTTCACATTCATTAGGACCAAATATTCCCTCTTCTCCTGTAGCTCTTTCTGGTCTGATCTTCCCTGGTCACTTTGCAGTTTGGGTCAGTCTTTTGTGTTTGGAACTGCTGGCTAATTCTAACATACTAGGCAAATTTGATCATGGTTGAGTTTAAGTGAAAGGAAGATGTTGTTTCTTAGTTGTGCATGGGCTTAAATGGGGCAGCCGTTACATTGTTTTTGGTTTTTTTTAAAGCTTAATTGATCTAAAAAGCCTCTGGAAACCTGAAGAGGACTGGACTTTGCTGTAATAGCTAGCTGGTGCCATTGCTTGAAGATGCTGTTTTGCCTTTGTGATATAAACAGCTCCACAGACCACAGTGTGAGACTCACTTTCTTAGTTAAAGTGGTCCTATCAATTAAAGGAAACCTGATCTACTATTTTGGTCTCACTGTAGTGTCACTTGTGGAATTTGTATGAGCATCAACATTTACAAAATATTACTGATGCAGTATAGCAAAATACTGTGCCATACATTTTATTACTAACACCTCCAGCGCTCCATCTCAGAGTGCAAGACAAAGAATACATGGCTTGTTTTTCCATACCGGTTTTTGCTATAGATGTGTATAATCTCTGGCAGACACATTTCTTTTCTCATTTTTCAAGGTATGTAGTAGTAGTAAACAAGCCAAAAAGAAAACCGTTTCCAGCTCCCCAAAGAACAACAGAGAGGATACAACAGAGACAAGTGAAGGAAAAACTAAAAGCCAATCTAAAGGTAAGAATGGCCATGTGTTTGCAAGCTATTGAGTGCCTTTTCCCTCCTGAAGTAATTGTAAATGAGGAAGATAGTCTAAATGTGGGCCTATAATAAAATCACTATGATGGGGTTGATATTAAGAACTTCTAAAATCTTGATTGCCAGTTGATTTTTTTTAATAATTAAAGCAATACTGTTCACTAGTTTTATGCCAAAAAGAATGATTGGTGGTGTGAAAATAGAGAGGGGATACACACTTCATGAATAGACAGATTTGTTATCTGCCATAAATTGAATTGGAAACAGGTTGATTAAAATTTCTGCTGCTATGCTGTGAATCTGAACCCATCAGACTCAGTGTTGTCAATGTGCGACACTGAAAAAGGAAAGAAAAATGAAAGTTCACCAATCTAGCTTCACTTTCCAAACTGAGTGAAGTGCAGAAAGTAAGCGGCCTGCGTAAATAGGAAAAAGTACATTCGATCATCAACTTTTAAGTCTTTTGGGAAATATACAGTAAACCCATAAAACTAAGTGTAAAAACAAAAGTTAGTGTCCTTTTTGAAGCAGCTAGAGCAAGGGTTGGCAACCTTTCAGAAGTGGTGTGCCGAGTCTTCTAATTTAAGGTTTCACGTGCTAGTAATACATTTTATTGTTTTTAGAAGGTCTCTTTGTATAAGTCTATAATATATAACTAAACTATTGTTGTATGTAAACTAAATAAGGTTTTTAAAATGTTTAAGAAGCTTCATTTAAAATTAAACTGCAGAGCCCCCCAGATTGGTGGCCAGGACGCGGACAGTGTGAGTGCCACTGAAGATCAGCTTGTGTGCCATCTTTGGCACACGTACCATAGGTTGCCTACCCCTGAACTAGAGCATCTCCTATAGAATTCTTTATTGCATGAAGGGAATATTTCATTTTGGCTGGGTCTAATCCAAAATAAAACTCATGTAACTGAATGAGATTGAGTAAAACAGTAGCATTTTCTATTGACTTTCTTATGTTCCATATTTATTCAGTTTCTTCATGTTGGAATTAACTTCTGAAGATTCTCTTTGTGGTTTTGATAGTCTTAATTTACTCAGCAGTTTGGATGGATTCTATCAGTTGGGAGCACTTAACTGAAACCTACAAGGAGCCCTGTCCTGGCCAGGCATGCCTGCCCCATTCTTGTGAGCAGAAGGGTGTTTGCATTTTTAAATGGAACTACTACCTACTGAACCAATTCTGCTTCTGTTATGATGTGAGGGTTCTGTAGCAGGGTGGATCCCTGCTCCGGCCCTGAAGGGGTTAAAAACAGCCCAGGGAAGGGGCCGGGGCTGGAGAAAGCGGCCTTTTAGGCTGGGCTGATTGGGGAAGTGGCTGCAGCTGGGGCCACGCCCCAAACTGAGCCACAGGCCCTTATAAAAGGGCAGAGAAGCCAGGAGCCAGGGGAGTCTCTCTCTGCGTTCAGAGGGAGAAGGGCCTGGCTGCTGCAAGGGACCAGAAAGGTACCTAGCGTGGAGCAGGGCTGGGGAAAGGCAGAGGAGCTGGGGAGCTCCTGCCTGGAAAGCCCCAGGCTGCGGCCTAGGAGTAGGCTAAGAGGTACTGGGGTTGCAGGGTGCAACCCAGGGGTAGGCCAAGGCAGCAGGTCCAAACCCCCTTGCCAATGATGAGAGGCTAACACTGCAGTCTGCCCCAGGGCGTGGGGGCTAGCTAATGACTGGGCAGTTGCCAAGACCCTGAGGCAAGGTGGGGATAGAGTGGGGCGGGGGGGTTCCCAGGAGGGGGAAACCCTTAAGAGAAAGGGGTTACTGCCAGGGGGAAGAACCCCACATAAAAGGGGCACCGGGGTCCAGGGAGGGACGCTGGGCCAGAAGCCAGAAGGCGGATCACCGGCCTGCAGAGGGCGGTCCGAGCTGTATATGTGAGCTAATTCCCTGAAGCAGCCAGCAGGAGGCACCGCGGGGGTGAGTTCGCCCAGTTACAGTTCTCATTGACTTCAGGGAGTAAAACATGTCCCTAAGCAGTTGAGGGAGTAGGATTCTTATTAATTGAAATATCATGTCCTGAAACAAGAACTTGAAGAGACCGATCTAATGAGTGCAACACGTCCTCTCTGACCTAGAACAGTCTGTCAGTTTATGTGGTGGCAGAGATTTTTGGGGATCAGATCCTCCTTGCCTTACTTGTTACAAGTAGGTTGACTTGTGGAAGCAAGGTGGATTTGAAAGGGCTTCAGGGATCAGGATGACATACAGTCTTGCACTTGTTTATGACTAGAGCTGCCTGTTTGTCACAGCAGTGGAAAAGTCACGCACACTATGATTTCTCTATGTGATTTTAATAAAGCACCCATGAAGAGGGGAAGGCCTGGTGGGGGGAGAGTGAGTTCTCCCTATATTCAACCCTGGGAGTGGTGACTCCTGTGTCCCTATGAAACCTGAGTGGTGCTATCGACCTGTGTGCTAGGCTGCAGTACCTGGAGTGGGGAGTTGGGTCCAGCTCTGCAGGGAACAGGAGCCGCCGCTGCCCATGATGAGTGCGGTGTGGGTTCAATCTCGGGCACACACCCCACCCCCCGCTCCAGGCCTCTCCTCCTCATTTGTCAGTCTTCTTTAAAATAAAAACAATGAACCTGTGACTTTTTTTCTACATTTACTGTGACTGTTGGAAATTGATATTTTTTTTCAATTTTTTGGTTGAGCATTAAGTTACATTCTCATCCAGGAAAAAAAAGGAACTTCCACGTTCTTTGATAGTCTGAGCATGGTACCACTCAAGCCTTACTTATTAACACCTCTTCCCAAGCCTCTTAGCCATAAAATTGTAATAATTGAACTGTATCTATTTTCTGATAATTGGGTTCTTAAACTTAAACTTGCAATATATATTTTACTGCTTACTTCCGTGAGCATGAAATGTGCAGTGAGGCTGTTCTATAGATTTCTTACTGTTCCTAACTGAAAAGTATAAAGATGGAAAAATGTGTTTATGGTGTAGATTGGGGGGGAAAATTCCATGTTTCTCTTTGATCTGAGCAATACTCTAAGTTATTAGCATGAAAATGTCTTGGAACACAACTGATATATTTAACTCTTATCTAGTGCTTTTCATCCATAGATCTCAAAGTGTTTCACAAAATAAAATCAGTTTCCCCCTTTAAAATGGGGATGATATTTAAGTACAGAAAAGTTAAGTGTCTTGACCAGGGTTCTGCAGTAGGTCAGTAGCAGAGCCAGAAAAAAGAGTCTAGGTCTCCTGCTTCCTCATTCAAGTGCCCTGACTGCTGGTCCGTACTGCCTCACACATATACTAGGTAGCATCTGACTTTCTAGAAGAGTTTTGAAAATGTAAGCCTCAGTGAAGTCTCCATAAATGGAAGTATATGCAAGAGTGCATAATTGGACCCATAGTGTTATATTGTACCCCCCCAAGGCATAACCCCTGAAATGGACCAGAGAGCTCAAAAAAGTTTGCCATATTCACCTGGTGGAATTTTCAACTAATGCTCATGTTGAGTATGAGTTTGCACCATAGCCTTCAAATGTTGGGCAATTAACTCTCTCACAACCTGGAAGGGATGTCCATACAAGGGATGTCCTGCAACTTGCCTATGCCATGTCTTTCTCATGTATGGGACAGGACAGTACAGAGTCGGAGTTAATGCTGTTTAGCGGCACTAATTCCCACTGATTTTACATTATTTCTGTATGTTTGGGAGGAAAGCTGGCTTCTGAAGTCAGCTGCTTCCTAACCCAGCGTGAACTGATGGACGCCCTCCTGACCTGTGGAACCCTAGCCCCCTATTAGTCTGATGGAGAGACTTCTGTGGAGTCAGGGGATTTGCACACTGGGGAGTTACTGTTTGCCTCTGTCCTGTTCCACTAGCTTCTGCCAGTAAAAGTGGAAAGGAGTATCCAGCTTTGACAGTTGTACAAGGGGTTCAATATAGCTGCTGTAGGGGGCGTAAGGCATAGTTGTTTAACAGCATGCAATGCTACATCACAAGTAAAACCTATCTTGGTGTATGTGAAAACAATCTGTATATAATATTTTTTCTTTTAGGAAAAATCTATGAGAAGAGAACAAATTTCGAAAAAGAAATTGGGTCCAGTGACAAAAGAGACCGTAGACGTTTTATTTCAGATCCTGATGAAAGTGACTCTGAAGCTGAACTTAATAATATTGATAAAAAGACTGTTGTATTGACACCCTTGAAGCATAAAAAGCTGTATCAAAATAACCTAACATATAATAGCCAGACTGCAGAGCAAAGTATTGCAGAATATGGAACTGAGATGAGAAATTGCAAAACAAACTCAAGGAGAGAGCTAAAGACTTGCAAGTATTCTCTAAGGTCACTGAAACAGTTTTGCCAAGACAAACTGTTTACGGAAGAATCCTCAAGCAAGGATGAGGAAGACTCCAGTGAAGATATCCCTCTGTCTATCAAAAGGAAAACAAAACCCTCTTTGGAAAGAGAGATTTGTAATTATAAATCTTCCTCCGATGCTAGAAGTTCACAGAGCGATGCAAAGAAGAAATCGTCGGAGCAAAGAAAAATAGAAAATTCTGCAGCCACTTCCTCCCACAACAAACAGTTAAGGATAGATCCGTCTGATCAGAAGAAACAATCAGAAGTGGAACCGAAAGGAAAGGCTCCTGCTGGTGGGTCAAACAGTGCCCCTTTGATTGATAGGAGAGTAAACACAAGAAAAGCGAGTATGAACCCTCCAAGGTATGTGTTTGAGTCAGAAACTGAGACAGAAGACTGTGATAGAGAATTTCAAATAAAAGAAAAGAAATCAAAAGTATCTGCCAAAAAACCTGATAGCAAGATTATCAACAGTACAAAGTCTTCAGCGGTGAAATCAAAGGAATCTGACAAGAGAGAGGAGCAG
Source organism: Chelonoidis abingdonii (assembly GCF_003597395.2). Lineage (NCBI taxonomy): Eukaryota > Metazoa > Chordata > Testudines > Testudinidae > Chelonoidis > Chelonoidis abingdonii. Next base: position 142,367,613 of record NC_133772.1, on the reverse strand, counting down.
AATTTCTTGGAGTCTTTTCCGGGTGCAACTGAAGACTGGACTGAGAGAGAACTACAGAAGCTACACAGGCAAGCGGTTATGCTTGGTAACAAAAAACAGAGCAATTTGCCTGGACTTTATAAGCAATGTATTAGACTTGAGCATTTAGATTTGCTTAGCATTACTTTTCAGTCAAGGTAGAGTAAGATGTACCAATTACACTTCTGTGTGTTTAATATTTACTTAGACTATTCTGTTTGTTTTTCATTTTCAGTCCTTATCTCTTTCTTAAATTTGGAACTGTCTTTTTCAGACTTTTTTTAAAAAAGACCATGAACTTTGAGTATTTCTCCAGACAATACAATCCTATACACCTTTAAGGAAAAAAAAAAAATGAAATGAAGGACACAGACAATGTAGGTTTTGGTAAAATAAGTTATGCAAAACTATTAAATTTAGAGTAAAACAAATTTTTCTTTAACATGAGTCTCCTGTTTTATTAAAATATTCCCTTACAGGGTTCACAGCTCAAACCTATTACAGCATTGTGCCAGTGTAGGAAAGCTATAAATTTAAAATGACTAGAAACAAAATAAAAACTCACTTTTTGTTGTGGGAGTTAAGATATGCAAAGAGTAAACGATATATGTTGTACAAAATCACGGAAATTAGGTTTTTTAAATTCTTCAGTTGAAGGTGCTGATGTTTCTAAGTGTGAAAGATTTTTCACATGAGGAAATGGGGAGAGAGCAGGACTGTTTAGCTGAAGGAGCAGGTCAATAAAAGGTGACATGATAGAAGCAAACAAACTAAAGAATGGGATAGAGCAAGGGTAGGCAACCTCTGGCACGGGTGCCAAAGGCAGCACGCAAGCTGATTTTCAGTGGCACTCACGCTGCCTGGGTCCTGGCCACTGGTCCGGGAGGCTCTGCATTTTAATTTAATTTTAAATGAAGCTTCTTGAACATTTTAAAAACCTTGTTTACTTTACATACAACAATAGTTTAGTTATATATTATAGACTTATAGAAAGACACCTTCTAAAAATGTTAAAATGTATTACTGCCATGCGAAACCTTAAATGAGAGTGAATAAATGAAGACTCAGCACACCACTTCTGAAAGGTTGCCGATCCCTGGGATAGAGAAAGCTAAGTGGGAACTAGAACCTGCTCTCTCCAAATACAATAGGAAGGGGATGTTAAAAAAAATAAAATAAAAACCAACACTTACAATGTACAGGGAAATTAACTTGTGGTACTTATCACCACAAGGCATTGATGAGGCCAAGAGCTGAGCAGGGTTTGACACTTCTGTGAATAATAACTACAGTTATTTTAGGATTAAAAAAAACCTTCAAACAAATAAATTCATGGTTCAGTGTATAAAAAACTACTCTGCCTGAGATTCGGAAGAAACTCCGCCCATGTGCAGGTCACTGCATGATTGTCTGTTATGAAGGTTTTACACCTTCCTCCAAAATGTCTGGTACTGCCTGCTGTTGGAGGCAAGATTCTGGATTAGAAGGACCATTGGTTTGGTCTAGCAATGTCTACATTCCTAAAAGAAGGAGTTCGTCTTTTTTAAAATTTGATTTAATTTTTTTTAAACCTAACAATTTAAATGTTAGATTCATTCTGTCTTATGATCAGAGGTTTGACTTTTGAATGAACACGTAGTTCAACTCATTTCTTTTGGCTATAGATTATTACATTTTTTGCTCCGTTTACAGGGCTGTTGCTGCTTTTCCAAAACACAAGAATGGCTTTTGGTTGGATGTAGCAATGACTTTGGGTACTCGGTCTGCGGAAGAATGCCAGCAGAAATATATGGAAGAGCATCAGACAAAAGATTCCAAAAAGCATGCCACAAAGACTGCATTAGATAAAAAAGGACAAAAAGGTACCGGCCTTTCTGCCCAAATCATGTTTGTTTCTTCTGTTTCTTCGTTTTTCTGATTTTCAAGCAGTTGTTTCTTTAATTCAGTCCACACTAAGCAGGTGACCTTACACAGAAGTGGTATTAGTGCATGTGCAGTGCATGTAAATTGATAGCGATGCATGTTGAGTATACGCGTTGGGTTTACTCCAGTACCGCCCGCTGAATAGACTCTAATAACGGCTGTCTGTACCTTTATCGTATTGTTAGCCCAATGAGAACTGAAGGGCTGCACAACATTTGCCACAGCCTAAACTTCCTCATTCTGAAGGCAAGGCTGCCCGTCTGGACTGCTCTCCAGGCTGTGCACCATCCGTGCCATCATCTCCTCCACACTTGTCAGCCAACCGCCTCAGGTGCTCACAGGGACATTTCTCGTACTCCAGGACATTGTGAACCCTTTCTCCCATTGGTGCATCTCAACCTGTCCGAGCTGCATTCTCTGCTGCTTGTTACAATCGAACCATCCACTCTGGTGGATAACCCGTCCCTGCTCCAAAAGCAGCATTTCCAGGCCTGTACCAACGACTCCACCACTCCTGGAGGCTTCATCGGACTCCAACAGTTTCTCTGAGCTGGACCTGACATTCTCCCCTGCTTCCAGGAGAAGCTCAGACTCCTGTGCCCACGCATCTCACCCCCTAGCATGTGACCCAACGCTGCTGGCTTGGTACCGGTACACCTGTGGCCCACATACCCCCAAGTCCCAGCCATATCCATCCCTGCCCTCCTGGATAATCTCTTAAAGCTCAAAATGTCAGGTTTTGACCTCAGCTCTGTCGGGGTCCCTCTGGAGGCCCTAAATGCCTTCCTTCCCCCCTATGGATGTACATACTATTACACTCACCCCACCACTGTTCACTTCATGAGAGGCCTTCTCAACAGCTTCCCTCAGGTACTAAAAGTTATGTATCTATGGGAACTTAATCTTTCCCTCCCCACCTTCCCCAAACCTCCCTTCAAAACCTCTGGCAACATGCTCCCTCTCACATCTCTCCAAGAAGGTAAACTTCCTCATGGCTATCACATTGGCCAGGAGGGTTATCAAACTGGCAGCCACGATAGCCAACCGCGCGCGCGCGCACACACACGCGCACACAATTTCATAGGGTCAAAAGGTTTCCATATGACTGCATCCCAAGTTCCTCCCAAATGTGATGTCAGAATTGTTCTACCTCAGCTGATCTGTTCACCTTCCAGTTTTCCATCCTGAGCTGCATTCCAGTCCTTCAGACAGGACTCTTCACTCCCTTGACGTCCGCCGTGCACTGGCTTTCTATCTGCTTAGAACTTGCTTCCTTCATGCCTCTCCCAGACTGTTTGTGGCTGTTGCTGACTGTTCCAAGGGCCAAGCCCTCTCATCCCAATGAATTTCAAAATGGGTTTCGGGCTGCATCTGTGAATGCTATAGGCATCCAGCACCCTGCCACCTGATGGCATTATGGCACGCTCAGTGTGGGCACAGGCATCCACATCTGCCTCCCTAGCTGACGTCTTCTGGCAGGCATCTGCCAGGTGGTAGTGTGGTTTTCCATACATACTTTCACAACCTATTACACCATCTCCCATTTGCTAATCCCCATATCTGTTCTGAAGCTTTAATGTTAAATACTCAAACTGTAATTTATCAGCTGTGAGAACTAAGTGGCTTCAAATCTGCTGAAGGTGGAAGCTTCATTGAATTGTACAAAGTTAATTCTGAAATGAGCATTCCAGAAGCTGCAGAATCTCTCTCAGGTCTGCTCAGTCTATTGCACAGAAGATCTGGGACACAATGAAGTCAAAGGCACCTGAGCTCACAGATTGTACAACAGAAACCTAACATCTTTCATATCTGATATGCAAACAAAGAATATTTCTGCTTAAAGGACCAATAAAATAGCTAAAAAATTGATGTTTACAATGCTGTCACAAGGCTGCAGAGTCAACGTCCAATTGAAATAAGGGCTAGACACACTTTTTTTTAAAGTGTAAATTAGAAGTACAGGGAGCAGGAAAACGCCAAAGATCATAAGACTGAGGATTTTACATCACAACAGTATTGTCTATAACTAATAATCTGCAAGACCAAATAGCATAGTCAATAACTCTGAACAAATGTAATATGTTGGCAGATTCAGATAAGAAACAGCCGGTAATAACTGCAAAGGTGGGAACATTTAAAAGGAAACAACAAATGAGAGACTTCCTGGAGCATTTGCCAAAGGATGACCACGATGATATTTTCAGTGCAACACCCCTACAGAATAGAAGAGTAAAGGTAAATCTGTAATTTAAAAAATATATTAAATGAAATCTTCAATTTTAAAAATCTGCCCATTCAATTTCTTGGATCACAGGTCAGTGACTTTGTGTTGGGAGAAGGGGCTTATATCTTTGACCACTTATAGCTGAGTGTTGAAAATTTGGACCTCTAATATAAATGGATTAAAGGAGACTGGCAAAGGAAAGAAACTGTGTCCAATTTTTGTTGCTTTATGATGTGTAAAGAGATTCTGAAATGTGTGTATGGCTCACTCCATCTCTCACAAAAAATTGTTTCTGGTAACTTTGAAAATTGGGGATATTGAATGTGGTCCTTCCTGGTTTTGCTGGAGAACTCTTAAAAGCTCACAGTTCTCACACTAGACATTCTGGGGCATACTGAGTATTTTAACAAATACCTTTTCTTCCAAGTGTTTCTTACATATTTGAGTAAACAGATGTCAACAATTCAAAGGCTTTGTCCACTGTGTAAAACAGAACCAGTGACAGAATTTTTTCTTGCCCACACCTGCATCTAAATTAGGTTTAGCCCAGCTTCAGTTGCAGCTGTTGTCAGCAGCGATTCCATTTCATTGTGCAGGCCAAAGAGCTTACAGCCCAATAAATATCCTTTCAATCAGTTTTTGCCCGCTTGTCTACCTTGGTCGTCTTGGAAGACTAGAGAATTATTGTTTGCACGATTTGGGATTTCTCCCGTATCTCAAGCACTTTTCTATAAGATGACAAAGCGGATTTAAAAAATGTGTAGTGACAAGGCACGGTATTTTGTTTTTAAATTAAAATTAAGAAGATTGCAGTTCATACTGGTCACGACAATATAGTCTCTAGTCTTCCAAGACGACCAGGTAGGACAACCGGCGCGACCACTGATTGAAGATATTATACTGGGCCTGCTAAGCTCTTGCACTCACATGAAATGAAACGATTGCTGACACAGCTGCAACTGAAGCGTGGCACACCTAATTTCGATGCAGGTGGTGGGGCCAGAACACTTCTGTCACTGGTTCTGTCTTTACACGTGAGACAAGCCTTTGAATGTTGGCTTGAATCACTGTTACTCACATATTAAGAAACACTTACCAATATTCTCTTTCTGCTGGTACCTGCTCGTGTATTTACGTATTTTGTGGATTGTTTGTTTGTTACTGGCACAATTTGATGTACTAGAATCCAAAAATGGAATTAAACCATTGCTACTGGCATGATGGAAACCATCTGCCTTCCTCTCGGAGTAGTGATATCATGGCTGCTACAAGCTATTTTCGGACATTTTAAGTAAGATGGGAGATGCATGATGTGACAAAGGTCTCATCCTCGGCCTTGGGGGAGCCTGCCTGTTCATGACGATTGAGTCGTCTTCACAATCACCCTGTGGATTGCGGAAACAATCCCATGAGCCTTTCCCTCTGGAGTAGAAGCCACAGTCCAATCATTTCATCCTGTGTCTTTCAGGAGATTGGGAGGTTTTGGGGGACCAGGCCCGCCCTCTATCCAGAGTTCCAGCCAGGACCCTGATGGCTTATCAGCCTGTGCAACACTTACACTTCTGGATACTTCCCATGTCTTCCTCCAAACATTTTTATTCACGACCGACCTTCTCCGGATGTCTAATACCGCTTTACTTCTCAGCCAGTCCATCGCAGTTATGGACCTACCTCATTCTCCGCTTCTATGGCATGCCTCTTGGCCCAGTTCGTCACACATTCCTCTCCTCTGGCTCCCCCTAGGAACTGACTGACGATGAGCCTTTACCCTCATCAGCATGCAGAGGGTCTTAAATTACGAGTATTAGAGTGCTTAAACTGCCTGCACCGTCACTCTTAGCGGTTACTTGGATCAGGTGTTCCATATCCTGGAGCAGGCCCTGCATTGGGTCATCAGGGAACAGAAAACTGACTTACCAACCGTGCGCTATATCTCCCTGTACTCCTCTGTTCCACTGGCCGGGTCTATCAGTGGGATAGAAGCTGCATGATCATTAGGCGCCTCACGGGTTAGTGCTCATGAGTCCAATGTCTTGAGCCAGCCGTATCAAGTCTGACAGCCATACAAACATGAAGACGCGCTCAGTCCCGAAAGTGTCTGGGCTGGTTTTGTTCATATATCAATTAAGATGTCTGGCGGAGGGTGATGGACATGCACCTCAGCAGATTTGGCAGAGGACACTACACTGGGAGCAGAGATAGACTACGAGAGGAGATAGGATACAGAGACCTAGACATTAGAGGACTGGCCAAAGAATCCTGAGGGTTTGCAGGAGAAGGTCAGAGTCTGTAGGCGGAAGATCCACTGCCTGCCGGTGACAGACTAGGATAACCGACATGTACAGTTGCAGAACACAGACCTAGGGGTATTGCGGGCGGACGGATCTTGACGTAACAGCGCTGCGTAGTTGCAAGAAGGCACAGATTCTTGGGTGATTAAGAGGTGCATTGCCAGCAATTGAGGGATGTGTCATTCCTCTATGGCATGTGAGACCATTGTTGGAGTCTGTAGTGTGTCCAGTTTGGGCCCACACTAAGCAATGGATAGTGGAAATTTGGAAAGAGTCAGCGGAGGGCAACAACAAAGATCAGGGCTAGTAGAAGGCTTATGAGGCGGCGCTGAGGGAGCTGGAATTTATACAGTCGGCGAAGAGACCAATGAGGGATTTGATAGGCTGCTTTCAACTCCTGACGAAGGGGCGGGTCCAAAGAGGACAGGATCTAGGACTGTTCTCGTCGTGCAGATGACGAGAAAAGGAGCTATGGCTCTAAGTGCATGGGGGACGGTTTAGGTTGGCATATTAGACTTTTTCACTAGAGGGTGGTGACAGCACTTGGAATGGGTACTAACCTGGAGGATGGTGTGAATCCCCTTCACTTAGAGGTTTTTTATGGTCAGCTTACAAAGCCCTGGCTGGGATGATTTAGTTGGGGATTGGTCCTGCTTTGAGCAGGGGGTTGGACTAGATACCTCCTGAGGTCCCTTCCAACCCTGATATTCTATGATTCATAGGTTAGTACAGTGGGAAACTGATAAGATTTGTTAAGATCTTATTTATAACATTCTCTTAATGGGCCTCAAACTTTGGAAGCTGAAGTGCAAGCAGAAGATGTGGAGTCCTCAGAAGAGGTGACGTTGCTGTGTCCTGGGCATGCATTCTAAATCTCTAGTATACTAGCTGGTTTCTTGTCCTGCAGGACTGAGAGCCAAATTAACCATTTGCTTTCTAAGAATAGGAATTGCAGGGAAGCTCTCTAAAAATGGAGTCTTTCCTTCACACATCGGCTAGTGAAAGTCTTACTGATCACATTGCAGTTTGCCACCTGGCTGTAATTCTAGACTCTGAGCTGAAAATATATTGGTCTGCAAGGCTCTACTGTCTTTACCTCACTGCAGCTGAAGGTTCACCATGGCTTCAGTTCTCTTCCTAAAGAGAGGCGTAAGAAATTTTAAAGACTGTCTTTACTAAGCATCGCATAAGGCCTGCCTTTGACACCCATAGTGCAGCAATAAAATCAGCTGCCCCTGGGATATGTGCTCCTAGACATGCTTGGCTGCAAGCGTCTGGCCTTCAGTCGAAAGCACTGCAGAGACTTGAATTTCCAAAGAAGTATCTAAGAAATAGCTAGAATAGGCTCATTTAAGCTATGGATAGCAATGTCACCAGGTTCATTTCCCCAACCTCCTCTTGTCACATAGACCCTCAAATAAATCCTGGTGCACTGTCTTCAAGAACCTTGATGGTAATGGTTTTCACAATGACTACTCTAATCAAATTTGCCCAAGAAAGTCAGAAGAGGAGGTGACACAAAATCTAGCAATATTTTCCCATTCAGGACATATTAGGTCTCTTTCAATTCACTTCCAGACCTGGCTATGGCTCAGAGACTGTTCTGAGAGAGGTTTTAGCGCTTGTTTGAAGACAGGTTGAATATGAAGGGAAGTTTCTTTTATAAATCTAAAATGAGGCAGGTAATAAAACTGTCTGGAGGTGTAGTTAGTTAGGATTTTTATTCTGTAAGTGAGATCCAAGTGATGGTTAATTTTCTGTGTGACTAGCAGTTGATGATGATGGAAAAATTCCACAGTTGTGTGGTCTGATTATTTTTTTTTTTTAAAAGGTGGGTGTTCCCTTTGCATGTACATACACCTGCATGCATGCTTGTCAAGCCTTGTCTCATGTGTACAGACTTTACAAGCATAACCCTGACGGCAGCCATTAGTTCTTCGAGTGCTTGCTCATATCCATTCCAGTTAGGTGTGCGCGCGCCGCGTGCATGTTCGTCAGAGAAACTTTTACCCTAGCAACACTCGGTGGGCCGACAGGTCGCCCCCTGGAGTGGCGCCACTATGGTGCCTGATATACACCCCTGCCGACCCAACCTGCTCTCAGTTCTTCTTCCGCACCGTGTCGGTCGTTGAACAGTGAGCGCAGCTTAGCTTGACCTCCGCTTCCCTAGCTCTCGTAGTTATTGTGTATTTTAGATATATAGTTATACATCCTTTTATATATATATTGATCTATACTTATGCGTTTTTTCTTTGCTAGCATAGTTAATTTAACCATAGTTAGCGGGGTTCGGGGAGTAGCCCTCCTGTGCAACGGTGCCGGAGCCCTATGCCCGGCTCACCGTTCTTAGTCCGTGCTTGGCCGCCTCTGGCCGTTGCTGACAGGAGATCCACACGACTCCTGTTTACAGTGCCTTGCGGGATCATTATTTCACAGCTAAGTGCCCATTTGCAAGGCGTTTTAAAGCTGAGAAACAAAATTGAGCAGGCACTCCTTTTCCCTCCACCTTCTGCCACCGAGCGCTGGCTACTCGGCGGACAGAAGCGCCTCTCGGACCGGACCCGCCGGCACCGGGCTGTTACCGGCACCAACGTCAACTCGGCACCGCTCCTCTCTCGGGGTTTGAGAAAGCCACGACTCTCCTGCCAGTGCCCGACATCGCTCCCCGGCATGCGCTGTGGTTGAAGCTCCCTGCTCCTGCTGCTTCTGTGCCAACTGCACGCAGCCAGAGAGCTCGCCTAAGTCGGATCGCCGGCACCGACAACGTTGGCACCATCGATCCAGTCCCACAAGGGCCGTTGAATCCAGTGCTGACCGCTGCCCTGGCACACACGTGGTTGAGCTTCCTGCTCTGCTGCTCCCGGTGCTAATGGCACACAGCGCAGAGCTCATCTAAGATGCATCACCGGCACCAACACACCTGCGCGGCACCGACAACGTCGCACCGTCGATTCCCAGTCCCACAAGGGCTGTCGAATCCGGTGCCTGACTGCTCCCCAGCGCACGCCGTGGTCGAGCTTCCCTGTTCCACGCTGGAAGACATGAGGGATCTCATTGCCGTGACAGAATGGATGCTGCCCTGAACCCCCGGCACTGCCGGTGCGGCTACTACAGTCTCTTGCAAGCCTCCTTGATAGACCATCCTCTGTCGCGCAGCAGAGCGGCACCGTTCATGATCACAGTCCCGCAGACGGTCCAAGTTCCGTCGGCACTCCTGTTTCCGACGCCACTTGCAGTCCCGACGCTGCTCTCCTGGCACCGGTCGCACTCGCTGCACAGGTCGGTGTCCTGTTCACCGACCCGATAATCCCAGCACCGTTCCGACTCCCAGCACCACTACAGGCACTGTGACTCCTGTAGCCGCTCCCAACCTCGAGATCTCGGTCGACCTCCCAGCACCACTCTGGTCGCAGGTCCGGATCTCGTCCAAGTACCAGTGCGCCTTGCGGTACCGGTCCCAGGTGCCAAGTTGGGCAAAGGTCTGGTAGAGTCAAGACTCTCTGCCCATGATCTTTCAGCACCTCCATGGCCATCCAGACACGCATCAGTGTCTTCCCACGCGGACAGCTCTTATGCTCAGGACTGCGATTCTGGTGTGCCCACCAACAACCTGAGGGCCCATCAGGCTCTCCTATGGAGGGTAGCACTCAATGCGGACCTCAGCTGCAGGAGGTCCTGGAGGTAGGGGACCGGTAGTGGACATACTATGGCGGTTGCCCCGCTAAGAGGGGCCCTACCCGATTTATTCGGACCATCCAGGCGAATGCCCATCCTCTATGGAGGGTACGACTACTGGTCTGTCTGTCTTCCTCCCTGCGCACTAGTCATTCAGTGGTCAAGAAAAAGGGAACGGCATGGCCAACAGGCGCCAGCCCCGAAATCGAACGGGGCTAGGCGAATGACCCTACTCAGCCGCAAGGTGTATTCTGCAAGGCTCCTTGTAGCCTGCGTGGCAAATCAATAAGCCCTGCTTAGCCCTATAATCATAACACTTGGATAACGGGGGATAATATTATGGAGCTTCTCCATCAAGACTCCGGCCAAGAGTTCACTGCCCTCTTGGAGGAAGGGAAAAAGGCGGCTAGAGCTTCTCTTCAGCCTCGTTACCATGAGGAGCACCTCATGGTTCTGGTTTCAACCTCCGGCCTTTCACAACTTACCATTGTTGGTAAGGCCTCTTTGCGGTGAAATCAACCCCAGGCTACAAAGCCGCTGGAGGGCACAAGGTCCTAATGAGCTCTCTCTCGGCATGCATACGCCGACGACCTAACGCAGGCTTTCTGTCCCCCAGCCACACCACCACACTCTGTGCCTAGCCACAGATCGGGGTTTGGCAGTCGGCGCGACTGAGGTGGTCGCAGACGACCGTTCAGGACCTAGAGGGCAAGATCGAAGCTCCTCACAATCACGATTGGGGGACCAAAGACGAACTTTCAAAGGTGCGCCCAAGGGCGGCGTACCGGTTACAAGCTGCTTACCACTCCTACTTCCTCTTGGCGTGGTCACAGTTAACTTCAGTTCGCGGTCCCCTGCACATGGTGGAGTTTTGGTGCCACCTCCAATTTGTTCCAACCCTGTCCCTCTTCAGGGACTCTTCTCGGCGTAATTCCTCTTACAAGAGGCGCAGACGCCGATGGACGAAGGGGCAACTATTCCCTAATCCCGACTCGTACGGAGGTCTCAGACCTATCCTACACCTACGAGGACTCAACAGTTATGTTAAGATTGAAGTTCCGTATGGCATCCCTGGGAACCATTATCCTGTCCTTAGATCCTGGAGGCTGGTATGCCGCCTCAATATGAAGGACGCGTACTTTCACATTGCCTCGTCCCTGCCGCACAGCAGATACCTCCACTTTCTAGCCAACTGTTGGTGCTTCCAGTTTACGGTCCTGCTGTTTGCCTTGCTACAGCCCCACAGGCATTATCCGAGTCTGTGGCCGTAGTCGCCACCCACCTCCGCCGACGTCGGATATGCGTTTCCGTATCTGGGCGATTGGCTTATCTGAGGAGACTCCAAGACACAAGTCACTCAGTGTGTGGGCATCGTCAAGGACCTATTCACATGTCTAGGCCTGATGGTCACTACGGAAACATCCACTCTGGTTCCCACTTGTCTCGGTCTCCCGGGTCCCACGGCTTCTTGCTAGTTTGTAACCAAACACGCTAAGCTCTGCCTCTGTCATCTCCAGTTTGGCTCAAATCGGCCGTACTGCCGGATAGGGGCCCAATGGTCACCATAGTCACCATTTCCTGAGCATCCTAGACTCCCTAGAGGTGGCTAACTCCCTCCCTGGTGTGGGCAGGGATGCCGCTCTATCCGCCCCAGCCCTCACTGTCCCTGACGATGGAGGCGTCATCTCTCAGCTCAGGTGCTCACCTCAGTAACCTTCGAGCTTAAGGCCTTTGTCTTCTCAGGGCTGGCGTTCCACATCAATGTTTCAAAGATGAGAGCAGTCTGCCCGGTGTTCCAGGGTTCCAGCAGCAGCTGCGAGGCCGTAGCGTCTCAGTGTTTACAGCAAGCACAACGGCCAGGTACTACATAGACAACCTGGGAGGGACATGGTCCTCCTCCTTTTGTCAGGAGTCCATCCATCTCTGGGGGCTTTTGCATAGCCCACTCGATAAATCTTGTAGCATCCTTTCTCCTTGGTAATTCGACTCAGCAGGGTTTTCCTGTCTCATGAGTGGTCGCCCTGCCTGATGTGATGCATTTTGTGGCCAGAAGTGGTTTTTTTCCCCCCCACATATGGACCTGTTCGCTTACCGCGAGAACGGGAAATGTCCGAGGTCCTGCTCCTTCTAGGTCTCTCCCTGGGACCGATCTCGGACGCTGTCCTCATGCCGTGGAAGGCCAACACCTTTATGCCTTCCGCCGTTCCCCCGACTCATTGGGTCCTGCTCAAACTTCGCAGGAGCAGAGCGCGCATCATCAAGATCACTCCAGCGTGTTCCAGGCAGCACTAATACGCCACATTGTTCGGCCTGTCAATAGCCTGCCCAAATACCCTGCCACTCCACCCAGACCTCGTACCTCAGGACCACGGCAGACTTCGCCGCCTGGACCTGCAGTTTCTTCACCTCACGTGTGGCTCCTACGTGACTATCAGGGTGGCAGGATGCCTTCCACCTGGTCAACGTACCTGGCCAGGTGGAGCGTCTCTCCTACAGGTGTGAAACACTTAAATCTTACTCCTGCTGGGGTCTCAATCCCCTATTTTGGACTACCTCGGCCTGCAACAGCAGGGCCTAGCGGGTGTTCGCCAAAGTACACTTGGCAGCTATCTCTACCTTCCATCCAGGCTAAGGTGGTCGTTCTGTGTTCTCACACTCTGTGGTTTTGGGCTCCTCAAGGGCTTGGAGCGCATACACTCTTAGGTACGTCGCCCAGCCCCAACCTGGGACCTCAACTGGGTTTAACCAGACTTATGTCTCCTCCATTCGACCCGTTAGTGACCTGCTCGCATGCTATACCTGTCTTGGAAGACAGCTTTCCTCGTAGCCATTACATCGGCCAGACGATCTTCGAGCTCAGGGCTCTTATGGTGGTTCCACCATACTTTATGTTTACAAAGACAAGGTGCAGTTACATCCACACCCGGCTTTCCTCCCTAAGGTGGTTTCGGCCTTTCATGTTACCACACTCAACGTGAGGGGACAACAGTTGCACTCCCTGGACATCTGTAGAGCACTCGCTTTTATGTTGAGCGGACAAAACCATTTTGTAACACGCCCCAACTCTCAGTCGCAGTAGCAGTCCGAAGGAAAGCCGAAAAGGCCTACCTGTTTCCTGTTAGTGGATCTCATCTTGGTGATAACGTGCACTCACCCGCACTTGTTATGATTTGGCTCACATTTCCCCAAGCCACATCACCATGCGTTCTACCAGGGCTCAGGCTTCATCTGTTGCCTTGCTAACTCGTGTACCTACCCACGAGATCTATCGCGCAGCTCCATGGTCCTCGGTCCATACCCTTGCTTCGCATTATGCTCTGGTTCAACAGTCAAGAGATACTGCAGCCTTTGGCTCTGCAGTTTTACATTCTGCCATTTTTCACTCCGACCCCACCGCCTACATAAGCTTGGGAATCACCTAACTGGAATGGATATGAGCAAGCACTCGTAGAAGAAAAGACGGTTACTCTCCTTTGTAACTGTTGTTCTTCGAGATGTGTTGCTCATATCCATTCCACACCCGCCCCTCCTTCCCCACTGTCGGAGTAGCCGGCAAGAAGGAACTGAGGAGTGGTTGGGTCGGCAGGGGTATATATCAGGCACCATAGTGGCGCCACTCCAGGGGGCGACCTGCCGGCCCACCAAGTGTTGCTAGGGTAAAAGTTTCTCCGACGAACGTGCACGTGGCGCGCGCACACCTAACTGGAATGGATATGAGCAACACATCTCAAAGAACAACAGTTACAAAGGTGAGTAACCGTCTTTTTTTAAAAAGTGCACATGTAAAATTGTGCATGTATAAAAGGAGGCTGAATTGAGGCTTATCTGAAAACCAAATCCATCTCGTGCCAAGGAAAACTTAATGTGGATTGAAATAAATTGAAAGTTGCTAAATAAAATTTTAAGGCAACTTTTAAATCTCTTCCCATCTCACTCTCAAAACCCAGTCCAATATTCTTGGTGTCTGCTAAAAGAAAAAATAGTGCTGTGGCTTTTGCTGTGCAAATAAAGAAGGATTTGGCTGCTGGCTATTTCCAGTCTGTGCTCCTTACCAAGAAACCAAAGAGGGGAAAGCAGAATAAGTAAGATGCATCTTTAATTCACTGTCGTAGTTGAACAGGTTTCTAAAAGTGCTAGTTCATTGATGAGGATGATTATGTGATTTTCTTGTAGCTCCCAACATTCCGGGAAAGCCAAGATGATGATGTCTTCCAGCTTATGGACAGCAATCCAATCACACCTTCCTCAGCTGTCTTTCCCTTGGTAAAAACCCCTCAGAGTGATCACATTAGCCCTGGCATGCTGGGATCTATCAACAGGTAAGAGCTACAAACAGCTGTTCATTGTGTAATGCCACAAAGAGTTTCTCAGCTGTCTTTCTACTTAAAAGGAATCCATTTTGCTTCTTTAGTTATACAGCAGGGAGCAGGTTCTGATGGGCATTATCTGCACTGTTCAGGCTCCACCTTTTTCATATAAATTGCATTTATTGTTGTACAGGTGTTAAACTTTACAACCAACGAGTAAACTTTTAAGAAATTTAATATTTTGAAGCTGGCTTGGATGGCACCCTGGGATTCAGAATGTGTCAGCCTTAAGGAAATGCAGAATTACAACGTTTAAGACATAGCAAAACAGTCTCCATGCTTCAGAATTGAGGTCCAGGAAGTGTTAGAGGTGAATCCCAAGAGTTTATATCTTAAATAAAAACCCAGCATTTGAAATATTCTGTAAGGACACAACAAAACATTCCTGTTGTGTTTAATTGTAGTTTGAAATTGTTCAGGTACATTGTTATAGTTCTATCTTTTGGTGTCTTTTCTTTTTTTTTTTTGGCTCTCCTCTGAAACATCAGTAATGGGCGGTTGTTGGAGTTGGGATATTGGTTTTGCATGCAGGCTATTCTCCTGCATAGGAAATCCTGCATTCCTGTGAATTTTTGGTTGGACAGAGAGAGATGTTTAACAAAATTGCTCATGCTATTTGAACTATGTGAACTTGAAAATAAACATCTAAGAAATTACTGAATTGATTGAGCTTCATATTTAGCAGTGTTTTGGTGCTGGCAGTGGTATTTCTTCGAAATCTGAAGAAATTTGGTTCAGAAGTTAATTTGTGTCATTTTCAATTGCTTGCAACTGAATGTTTGGAAGGGGGAGCCATGAGTGTTTGTGTTTAGGCAATTTGCAAAAAGGAAAAACAGGGACAGAATGTTAGCATTTAAAGATGATTTAAGGGCCAAATACAGCACTTCACTTGTATCCCTTCAAGTATTTTTAGCTTTAGTTCCAAAACAGATTCCTTTATACCGAATGGGAAATTAGAAAGTGCAAAAAAAAAAAAAAAAAAGCATCTTGAGGGCTTGGCTACACTTGCGAGTTAGTGCGCAATAAACAGCCCCGGGCGCCCTAGTTCACTCCTCATCCACGCTGGCAAGGCACATAGAGCGCTCTGACTCCATGGCTACAGCGCTGCTGGTTCTCCACCTCAGCAAGTGGAATAACATTTGCTGTACCTTGGCTAGAACGCCCGGGCGTCAGTATGAACGAGGTGTTGGGTTACTGTGCTCCGATCAGCCTCCGGAAACGTCCCATAATCCCCTTAAGTCAAGTGGCCACTCTTGTCATTGTTTTCAACTCCCGTAGGAATGTGGAAATGCCCTTTCAAAGCTCCATTTCTGAGTGTGGGCATGCAAGCCATTAGTGTGAAATGCTGTGTGAGAGAGAGGGGCGGGGGGGTCTGCTGCTGTCTGAACTTACAAGACAGCATGCTGACATACTCTCAGCCCCTCAAAACCCCACTCTCTCTCCTCCCACATACACACAACACACTCCCTGTCACACTCCACCCCCATCCCATTTGAAAAGCACATTGCAGTCACTTGCATGCTGGGATAGCTGCCCATAATGCACCACTCCCAATGCTGTTGCAAGTGCCACAAATGTGGCCATGCCAGTGCGCTTGAAGCTGTCAGTGTGGGCAGGCTGCAGCGCTTTCCCTACTGCGCTCTCCGAAGGCGGGTTTAACTCACAGCGCTCTACATCTGCAAGTGTAGCCATGCCCTAAGTGTGGAAAATGTGAAGCAGTGTAGGGTTTGTTGTATCTGTCTTGGGGGGGGTTTGTTAGTTGTCCGCTGCCACTGTATCTGAGTGCCTTTCACTTCATTCCTCCATGGAGTTCAGTGTGTCTATTTGGTTTTTCTTTTTAAGGTAAAAATGGGGTTTGAGTTGTCATCGGCTCTTTGATGTTTCCTCTTTCTCCATTACATATATAAGATAATCATGAGAACTGGTGGATAAGGCTTAGATGGTAGCACAATACCTGCCACCCCAGAGCACTCTAGGAAAAGGTTAGCTGGGATAGCTCTACTGGCAAACCCCTGTAGTGGGAGATGCAGCTTATACTGGGAAAAGTTCCATGGTCTGGAAGTTAAAGGTAAACAAATTCAGATTTTTTTTCTCTTTTCACAGTAGTGTAAGTAGCGAATGGAACAACTTACTAAAGGTTGTGGTGGAGTCTCCATCACTGGCAATTTTTAAATCAAGATTAGATATGTTTCTAAAAGATCTGCTTTAGTTCAGACAGGAATTATTGCAGGGAAATTCTATGGCTTCTGTTATGCATGGAGACCAGTTGAGAAGATCACAGTTCTGGCCTTATGATCTATGAAAGAAATTATTTTGGGAGTATAACTGCATCTACACAGTTTACAGCAGGGCTTTTTACTGGTATAAAAATGTCCTAAAGAACTGCATCCCTAACCACCATTATTATACCAGCAAAAGTCTGTAGTATAGACCTGGCCAAAGCTGGTTAAGAACCCTTAGTAGCTCCTAGAAGTCCTGAAGTAGAATTCCTAGCTACTGTGGCTAATACAAAAGGCTTCACTTCAGGGTTTGATTGAGAAAGAAACAGGTTCTTGGTTGCTAAGCTTAGCGAGTGCTAACTTCTGAATGGAAGGGATAAGCACTATATTTTTAAAGGATGTTGACTGTTTCACTGGGATTTCACTTCAGAGAGCTGTTGCACATTCTGCCTATATGTTACTATAAAGTTTATCGTACAATTCATGCACAGAAGTATAGTGCTGGATTTTTAAAAAATAAGACCAAAGATGTTATCCATTTTTCTTTAAAGTGGTTCAGTTACCTTTCTGCTTTAAGGGTTAAGTAATTTATAATGGATGTAATTGTACCAACTGGAATCTACAGACTAGATACCCCAGTAATACTGACTGAACTGTTTGTATTTACAGGCATGATTATGATAAGTATGTGTTTAGAATGCAAAAGAACACACAAGGCAAGAAGGGTACCTGGGGCAACATCAAGAAGAAATCGGTAATGATTTTTTCCTGCAATTTGAACTGAAAACTAGTAATGCTAGCCCGGAGTATGTAGTCATGAGTTCCTGTGCCCTGTTCCTGCTGCTGAATGGAATCAGAAAACCCCCACAGTTGCAAAGCTGTGATTATAGACCTACTTGTTATAGTAAAAGCTCCCAGTCCTCAAAACTGTATGTTGGAGAAAATGGCAATTTTCCGTCACAACAGAATGCACAAACACTAGGAGCTAGATCCACAAAGGCATCTAGGAACCTAACTAGCACGTTAGGTGCCAAAGTCCAAAATGTAGCTCCTCAGAACATGTGATCAGCTGCTGCCTAGCCCTGTAGGTCAGTGGTGGGCAACCTGCAGCCTGTTGGGGTAATCTGCTGGCGGGCTGCGAGGCCATTTGTTTACATTGATGGTCCACAGCTCCCAGTGGCTGTGGTTTGCCATTCCTGGTCAATGGGGGCTGCGGGAAGCGGCATGGGCCACAGGGACATGCTGGCTGCTGCTTCCTGCAGCTCCCATTGGCTGGGAACGGCGAACCATGGCCACTAAAAACTGCAGACGGCCAGGTCAGGCATCCAACAGCCTACGGCTTGGAGTGATGCACGGACTAGGAAAAGGTAGGCAGATAAACACCTGCCTAGCCTCAAGAGCCCGGTCTGATAAGCTCCCTTACTGAATCAGACCCCTCTAGGCAAGCTGACAACAAGAGAAGGCCTCCTTCAAAACTTAGCCGTGATCATGATTTTCACCTGGGATGTAGGAGGGTTTTGAGCTGGGATCTGCGAGCTCTGACATTTGCTCTTAACTGTTGAGCTATGAGCTATTCTGATGTGAGGCTCCCTCAGTCTCTCCTGTTGCACTGTGGTTTAAATAATGAGTCATGGGGCCAGAGAAAGCATTAGTGATGGGGTAGTCTGGTGGTTAGAGCACTCATCTGGGAAGGTCCAGTCCCCCAGTCTAATGATGTCTTTCTAATATAAAGTAGTGTTCTTCATGAAAAAAGGATGGCAAGTTTTTTATCAGATCTACACTTCATCTTTTGCATGTTGTCTGACCAACTGAAAAATTCACTGTGAGGCCATTTTGCTCCATTGGCTAAAGTTCTCAAACCTGGGTGCCCAAGGTCAGTTGGTAATCTCAGTTCAAATCCTGCTCCCTGCTGTGAAGGGAGTGGGAGAAATTTGAACCAGAGGTCTCCCACCACCCAGGTGAGTACCCTAACCACTGGGATAAAAGTTGAGGGAGCTCCTCTTACTATAAAAAAAATAAAGTGCCTAATGCCATCAGAGTATTTGAAGCTGAGGGAAGTGCCTCGCTGTAGCCTGGACTTAAATCCTGCTAGGGCTAAATTCACACTGCCCACAGTGTGAACTATGGTGGTGTGAACAGTAGTCTGCACCAAAGTGCTGCGCTGTAATTCCCCTATATTGATGCTATGGGTGTGAACTAGAAGGATCCTAGCTCATGTTAACACAGTTCTCTTCAAATAGGACTTGATAGTGCCCTGACATTATGCGGTATTGAGCGCTCACCTCTTACGTTGACTTTGTTGGGATTTCTGCGTCTTTGGTGGTTCTCGGACTCAGACCACTTGGTGATAAGCACCTAATACCCACCCTCGTGTTGGCATCTCCCATGTCCTGGCCTGGGCAAGGAGCCACCTAGCCTGCTGATTTCTGTGAATCCCTTTCTCAGCTGCTGCTTCCTCCACTCATCATGTAGGAGCCTGAGTGCAAAAGTCAGGCTTTGTGAATCCATGATTTTCTAGGCACCTACCCAGTTAGGCGTGGTGATGCTCCAGGTCTCGATGCTTAGGTTTCTTTGTGAATTTACCGCTACGTGCCTAACTTCCTCCAAACCCAAGCTCAGCTGCAGCCTCACCCCATAGGTACTAAATTCCTAGGCACCTAAGTTCCCACCGGTGGGCATGTGCAAAATAGGCTGCTTCCTGGTACCTAGGTCACACCAAAGCCCTGGTGGGCTTCACAAAGTAGGTGTTCCCCCATCTGTCTCACCTGGAGGACCCCATCTGGTGGATGGTCTCTGAGGCCACCTACTGAATAGGGCCCTACACCACACACAAATGCATTAGAATAGTGAACTAGTATCTTCATTATAGTTGATGCAACAATGGACAAAGTTGTGTAAACTTTTTTCCCTGTCATTAAATCAGGCTCGAACTGTGTTTACCACTCCAACCTCTGGAAGAACCACCACATTTGCTTTTGATCAAGGTGAGCTTTGTTGTTCTTGCTGCTTTTCCTCATTTCAGGCCTAATCCTTTGAGATACTGAGCTGAAGGTGATTGCTATCTTCAAGCTAGGAGTGCAGTAGTCTGCCTAAAAGCTGTTCCGTTGGAGCAAAATCAGCAGCAATTCATTTCCTGCTTGCACGTGCTTTATCTAAGTGCTTTTCTACTCCAGTCAACCTTTTCCCCCCAATGCTTTCCTTGTTGCAGATGCAGTGAATGACTTTGTTATAGAGAAGCTTTTCGTAGGTGAAGCAGCAGAGCCATCTGATGAAGAAGAGCAAGAAGATTCCTATTTTTCTACTTAACCAAGTCCATGGTTGTAAATAGTTTAACACTTATTGTAACTTTTACTGAATTAAAGGGCAAAATATTCCAAGGGACTTCAGCCAGCCCTTTCAGCTTGTGTGCCCATACTTGGTTATCACACACTTAATTTTGGCCTGTAGTGTTTTAAGGTGTCCAATTATGTTTGAGTCTTGTTTCATTCATACCTATTGGTGCGATTAATAATACTTGATCTTCTGTGTAAATTGAAACCATCTGTCCCAGTTCAGGGTGTACCTCTCACTTCACTTCCTCTTATGGGGAGAATTTATAAAATACCAATTAGGATCAGAAGTATTTTTCCTTTTAAGGTAAAAATGTTTTAGAAATGGTAGTGTAATAAACCTGCAATAGAGGTTGTAATGAAATGGCCTTTTTATTTCCTCTATTGAAAACAGCTGTATTTTTATTAAATAACTCTCAATGCTTTTCAAACATCTCAACTGTTTCAGTCATGTCATTGTTATAGTAAATGATGTAAAGGTGTAAATATAAAATCAGTTAATTACCAGCTGCTTAATGTTGCAAACCTGGACCCTTCAGATAATATGTAAGAATTTTGTATAAAGCCTTTTTAAATTGTGGGGAGGAGGGAGTGCAGATCTCTGGCCATGCAGGATCTGTATATGAGGCTTCTTGAAGAAAAGACAAATCCCACTTTTCAGCACCTAGGGCCTGACACCAGGTGCATCTCTGCCTTGTTGCTATAGCCTCAGAACTGCTTAGAAGCATTGAGGGAGGCTTTCACTCTAGTGAGCCTTAATGTGTCCCTAACTGCTACAAGCTGAGTGTAGCTGTTACTTTCCTCTTGGTCTGTCAGCAATAGTGCAGGGTGAATTGGGGCAAGGTTCCCACCTTAATGTTTCTTAGGACAGAGGAAGGTTGGGCATGCCTCCCTACCCCCAAGTAAGTTATAGGCTTTGCCCTGACTACTCTGTGGTGGTGTTACCCTGCTATCACCTCCATGGGATCTGCTATTTCCATAGGTGGAGTTTGGGGGCATGTTCAGACCCTTAATTAATCCCTCTAACTTTGTATAAAGCTAGACTCTGTTTATATGTGCTGGGGATGAGTTATACACACCAAAGAGTTTAGCTGGATTCACATGGCTTTGGGTAAGGCACTACTCCCATGCTTGTTTGAGAAGGGTTATTGGGTGCAGAAATCTTCTCAAATCCTTTACAGCTTTGGCCTGTTCACAGCTGAGGAGGCGGCAGCATCAGCCAGTTCTGCCCTGCCTCCTGAGGTGTAGGCAGACCGTGCCAGTCTCCCTGGTAAAGAGCAGGGATTAAAAGCCCCACACATTCATACAACTGCTGACAGATCTCAGACTGCAAGTCTGTTCTACACTACACTTTGATAGGCTGAGGGATGCTTCTGCATACCCTAGTGAAGGGCAAACTAAAGGCAATTCAACCTGTTTTAATCTCAGCAATATGAGGCTCAGATGTCTAGTTTTGGTTGTGGTATGTTGGCTGAGGAAAGTGGGTAAGAATAGCTAGTTCTGTCTTTATCTTGGGGTGTGGAATCAACCAATTTCACCATTAGTGAGATCTTCCCTAGACCTGCATTTGTGCCCGCAACAGCAGCAGACCTTTTTAGAAAGCTGTTACGTAGGATAGAACTTAATCAGAGTTTGGAAAAAAATATTTCACTTTAGGTAACTGATGGAGCAAGTTCATTAGGAATTCACAGAATATGAATAGAAATGGTAGTTAAAACAAACATCTTAAACTTAAAATTTTGTGAAGTACTTAAGTTTTGAGCTACGCTTACTTTACTCACTTCCTGGATTATTGCCTGATTAACTAGAGTATGCTGATGAAGATGGTGAGGCATAGGGGTGAAAGATACCAATAGGAATAGAAAAGTCAGGCACATGCTGGGACAGGGAGAGATTTTAGTTAACAGTGGAACAAAATGAGGTAGCTGTGACTGCTGCAAGAAACAGGTTGCTGTAAGGAAGCCTGTCCATTGCTTTGGTAATTAGAGGCTCTCTTAGGGTTGAGGCCTAATCAGAGCAGAGTAGAGTGGAAGAATTACTTCTCCTATCTTGCTTACTACACTCCTACTACATCCCAGAATGACATTTGCTTGTCTGCAACAGTGTGACACTATTCACTCACTTTTAGCTTGTGATCCACTATGACCCCCAGAATGCTTTCCACAATACTCCCTCTCCTAGGCAGTCATTTCCCATCTTGTATGTGTGCAACTGATTGTTCATTCTTAAGTGGAGTACTTGGCATTTGTCCTTATTGAATTTCATCTTATTTTAATCCTACCCTCCAAAGCACTTGCAACCCCTCCCAGCTTGATATGGTCTGCAAACTTTGTGTACTCTCTATGCCATTATCTAAATCACTGCAGAAGATATTGAACAGAAGCAAACCCAGAACTGATCTGAGTGAGACCCCACTCAATATATGCCCTTCCAGCTTGACTATGAACCACTGTTAAATATGCTTTGGGAACCCAAATATGGGTTTAGGGCTCACCACCATCTTTCCTCTTGATTTAGCATGCTCTTCCCCCTCGCCCCCTTTGCTTTCTGTATTGTAACTTATGTCAATATATTTGAAAAAAAGAAAACATCCAAAAATATTTAAATAAATGGTATTATGTTTAACAGCATGGTTAATCATGATTGATTAATTAATCACTTGACTGACCTACTAGCAATACCATCCTTACTTCTGTGCTGCTGGTGGTGGCACTGGTGCCTTCAGAGCTAGGCTCCCATCCAGCAGCTGCTCTCTGGCCACCCAGCTCTGAAGGCAGCACTGCTGCCAGCAGCAGCGCAAAAGTAAGGTTGGTAATACCCTGTGCCCCTTCCAGTCACCTTGTGCCTCCCCTCCCCTGCAAACCCTGTGGATCAGGACCCCTACAGTTACACCACCATGAAATTTCAGATTTAAATATCAAATCATTACATTTACAAATCCTATGATCGTGAAATTGACCAAATTGGAGTAGGAATTTGGTAGGTCCATAACAATAAGCTATGCCACTTAAAAGAAGCTACCTGCTTCTCACTCCAAAAGCATGCAGAGGGAGAGAGAGCTCAGTGGTTTGAACATTGGCCTGCTAAACCCAGGGTTGTGAGCTCAATCCCTGAGGGGACTACTTAGGGATCTGGGGCAAAAATTGGTCCTGTGAGTGAAGGCAGGGGCTGGACTCAATGACCTTTTAAGGTCCCTGCCAGTTCTAGGAGATAGGTAATAATTGGAGATATACCTATTACCACAAAACTTTACTGTAATAGGGTAGAGCCATTTTCTAAAATTCAAACATGAATCAGTGAAGTAAACATCAGATCTAGGATATGAGAACTAGATTCAAACCACAGTGCTCATGAAGAACTCCACTGTTAATCACATTTCCCTATAACTTGTTCTGCAGCCTAGCAGGGCCTGGGATGAACAAATGGGGTATAGAAAGGCCAACCAAGTCTTCAATACTATGTTAGAAATAATCACTTATGAGCAAGAATTTCTACATTTGTTGCTTACCTTAAAATCCATACAATCGTCTTTCTGAAAGCTAACTATGGTTGCTGTGGAAAAGAAACAGGAAGGCTTTCACTGAGATATAATTAGTAGTATCTTTCTTAGGAAGATGGGTAAAGACAAAGATTTTATTAAGCAAGGGAGGACATCTAATAGATTCTCCCCCCCCTCCCAATTTCCACAAGGTGGCAGCAACATACTGAGTGTTGTTCCCTGGTCTTAGGGCTAGTGTTTTCCAAAATGATTGTTCATTTCCGGAATTGCAAGTTAGAGTGGGTGGGGCATGCAGGGTCACATTCCCTCCCACTCTCCTCCAGATTTTTGCCCAGAGACACCTGACCGATGGAGCTTCCCCTGGGTGGGTAGGGCACTTGGCAGCAGGATGCTGAGCTTTCTCACTCTGCTGTGGAGTGGATGGTGCTTGCACCTGCTCTCAGCAGTGCCACAGCACCTCACCCCTGTGCCCAGCATCTGTCCCCTTCCCCTGCACACAGTTGGCTCTAGGACAGAGGCCTGTGCCCAGCATGTCCCCTGCCTCTCCAGCATAGCTGCCTCTAGCATTTTTTTGTATTAACATAATACATATCCAAAATTATTCTATTTTCATTGCCAGAAAACACTGGCCCTGCTGGTATGTATCATTACATCAAATGGTTCCTAGATACACATTGCTGAAGAACAAAATGACAAATGGATCAGCACAAGGATACTGACACTTTTTACATCATGTTTCTGCATTTGAAAAATGTTTCAAGAGCGGAAAGCCATTGGGTACAATGAGCTACCACAGTTTTTACTCCTGACGTGAGAACTCAGTTTGAAGGTGTACTAGATGTGGAAGGATATTTTTCTATAACCCAGCAAAGACCCCAGAGCTTTAGTCTACCTGTGGAATACCACCATCCAGCTGCGGTGCCAACCATTCTATGTGGACAAGTACCTAGAATTCATGAACAGCATGTTAATTCGACATGGTTTGGGCAAGAGGAGCCACATGTACCACTCAGCTGACAACCTTGCTTCACTATTAACCAGTTCAGCTGTAACAATGCTGTAACCCTCACGTAGTAATAAGCTATATATATTATTAGCAAGAGACAGGGAGAATTCAGATGGTTCTGGAAATCATTTTGGCATCTTTACACAATGATCAGCTTGTCCACTTGATGGACATCTGCCAGGGAAAGTTTTAATGACAGATCCCTGCCCATATTTGGCATACATACTTACAGTAACACCTTTCAAGTAACATCTAGCTATAAAAAAGGATAAAGTAGTACCTTTGTCACCATCTCATTCCTGTAGTGAAGGGGCCCATGTAATGTGATGCCCCTCGCAAAAGACAAGAAGTTTTACTGCCCAAGTTAAAGAAGCCTTCTTCTGTAAGTCAAAGGCAGAAGTAGACTCATACATTCCTGTGTATGGACCAGCCACTAGCAGAGGACAGAGCCACACAGCTTATCATGCAAGACAGATCTTCTCTTTCAAAAATTATTGTAAGAGGGATGGCCAGAGCGGGCCTGGTCCAGCAAATGCTTCCCCCAAGTACCAACATCGTAGATATTTACTGTCTCATTCTGTCACAGCAGCACAACTCAACATCCTCTCTCCCCCTATAAAGAAATATACTTTTTGTGCAAGGATTTATTTACATATTTTACAGTGAATCATATGTAACAATAATGTGCACTGTTTAAAACTATATTGCCTCAAGTTCCAGAGTACAGACTTGTGTCTGTCTGAGTGTGTTGCTGTTATGTGTTACTCTTCCCTTTGGTGTGAAGTTTTTCAGGCAGCATCTGCAAGTCAAAGCCAGAATGGATATAGCGGTAGATCTCCTCAGCCTTCTGCTGACTCACTTGGGCACCGGTGGCTATGTCCTTCGGGGAGCTGTAAAAGACATTACACAAAAGAGGATATTTCAGATGCTGCTCTTTGAGTTCCAGCACACACCAGGGGAAATGCCAAGTGGGACAAATGAAATAGGTGCTTGTTCACTCTGCTACATGTATCTGGTACAGGTAAGTAAGGGACCAGAGATGCCAGGGAACTTTTCATAGTATGCTCTCATTGGGACTTGAGGGAACTCCTCCATATCAGATCAGGCCAGGCCAATGCAGAGAAGAACTTGGGACACAATGAGGTGAGAGCAAAGGCCAGGCTGAGGAAGGGGGGTTATGTCACATTCCAGAGCTAGGCTGATTGGTTAGAAAGGAAGGGAAGATTAGCAGGGAGCCTAAAGAGAAGTACTGGGGGGAGACACCTGGAAGCAGGGAAGCAAGGAAAGCACATGTTAGGGCAGGGGGTTCTCAACACATTTTTTGGTAGCCTCAAAGTACTGCCACCGACACTTATTGGTGGCTGCTCTGACAATTTTTTCCTAAAATACTTAACTTTGGAAAAAACAAATAAATACACATAGATACACACCCAAATCAGTGTAATTTATTTATGTAAGGTTTTTTTTCCCCCCCAAAACTCAATCACAATAACGTACAATTCTTTACTGGATCTAAACAGAATAGAATAAAAAATAAGGTGCTTTGCATGTTGTCTTTTATTGTTGTTTTTTTGCTTTTTTGTTTTAGACTTGCTAGTTAGTAAGTGAAAAGCGATATTTGTGTGTCTGTTAATAGCATTTTTCACAGAAGCAGTCTTGCTAGCTAGCTGAGAGGCAGTGAAAAATTATATTAATTTACAAATACCACTTTTCACAGCAAATTTACTCAGACCTGGCTGGGGGACAAATTAAGCCCTGGATGGGGAGGTAGGTAGAGAGGCAGTGGGGGCCAGGGGCAATAGGGGGGTAGGGAACCTGGGGCCAGTGTCCGAAGCCCAGGTCTGGGTTGAAGCCCTGCGGCCAGGGACCAGAGTCTGCTGCCTCCCATCCCAGGGCTGAAGCCAGAAGCCTGAGCCCCACCGGCCCCAGGAAGATGGGGAACTCACACCAACTGCCTGCTCCTCCAGCACTTCTGGCTCCAGAGGGGGGCAGGGCCCAAGCTCTGCTGGCGGCCTAGGAGAAGAGTCACCGTTCTCCCCCGCCCTATCACTGCCCAGGATACTGTGGCTGCAAGAAAAGCCCCTGGTACATTTGAGAAATGCTGTGTTAGAGTAACTTTATTATGAGCAGTGCTGTGGCAGAGATTGCTACCCCAAGCCACTCTAGATGATCCCTGCCCTGGCAAGAGATCCTGTGTGAGAAGGTCAAGGAAGTGGCATGAAAAGCAAGGGCACAGAGGGAGGTGAAAGGATCACCTGCCAACTTCACTTTCCCCTGTAAAATGAATCCTGAGGTATTTGCAATGCAGTCTACCCTGCCATTACCTGTTAACCATCTTCTTCACAGAATCAAAGCCATGGCACATGTTCAGTGCAGCTAAGTAACTGATGTTGGGAATACTCAGATAGAACCGGAGAGCTTCTTCTTTGGCCCCTTTCACTTCTGTTGGCACACAAATAGCAACATTCTTTCTCTGTTCTACCAGAGCCAGATCTTTCAGCAAATGAGCAGATTCCTCTTGGCAAGAGCTGAAAAGGATTCGGATTCCTGCCCGGATTAAAGCTGAGAGCATGGCATCATAGTACTTGGTCCTTAGGAATAATCTTGAAGTCTCTCCTGCATATTTAAAATAGAAGAGTTGAGAATCAGAGTTTTCAGAGACACTGAATTCTGTTAAAATCTGGGATTGTTAAAAAGGAGTACTTGTGGCACCTTAGAGACTAACAAATTTATTTCAGCATAAGCTTTCGTGGGCTACAGCTCACTTCTTTGGATGCATAGAATGGAACACACAGACAGGAGATATTTATACATACAGAGAACATGAAAAGGTGGAAGTAGCCATTCCAACTGTAAGAGGCCAATCAAATGAGATGAGCTATCATGAGCAGGAGAAAAAAACCTTTGAAGTGATAATTGAGATGACCCATAGAAGGTGTGAGGAGAACTTAACATAGGGAAATAGATTCAATTAGTGTAATGACCTAACCAT
>NC_133772.1:142229318-142337631 GCF_003597395.2 Chelonoidis abingdonii | reverse complement strand
CATGGACGCACACCGCCGAATTAATGTGCTTAGTGTGGCCGCATGCACTCGACTTTATACAATCTGTTTTATAAAACTGATTTATGTAAAATCAGAATAATCCCATAGTGTAGACGTACCCTTAAAAAGGAATATACATCACTGATCATGATCAGAACTTTGTAGGCTACTTTACAAACAATAAGACTGTTTTAGAGAACTTACTATATAAGACGATGAGATGAGGGAAAACTACTCACGTAAAGAGATTATTGGGGAGAAGGCTGGTTTCTTGGAAGAGGTTAAGAGAAAATGTGGCAGAAAGGAAGTAGGAAGCTGTACCAAATACATGGGCTAGATGACAAAATGCTAGGTTGAAAATGCAAAACAGATGAAGAGCAGTTAACATGAGAGACTGGGAGGAGACCAGGGGTAAGCAGTGGAGGAGAAGAAAAAGCCAAAGATGGAGAGAGATTATATAGGGCTATGAAGGTAGGGACTAGGTGCTTTACCACGAAGCGGTAAGAGATGAGTAGCCAGTGAAGAAACTTGAGCAGATAAGTAACATGGATGAGTAATGGGGAAGGAAAATGAGGAGAGCAGCAGCATTTTGGAAAGAGTGGAATGAAGGAAAGTGGACAGGATGTTACAGGAATGAACAATGTGTGCAACAGAATCAGCAGTAGGATAGTGAGGAACCTTTAAATAAGTCAAGCCACTTATTTTTGTGACTATATAGAATTTAAGCACTTCACCCTCAGCGTCTGTGTTCAAAGTTTGCATCAATCCCATAGTCCTCTGCCAGTTTGTTACATGGGGCAGGGTTTAGGGGCACTGGGAGTTACAGATTTAAGCATTTATACTTCACACAAAACAAAGCTACATTTACAAAAATGTTTGGTTTCAATAATTCAATACCTACAACTGCTGGACAGAGTCTCCTACTTCCCTCACTGATTTCAAAGCAAGGCCTTTGTCTACATAATCTGTTAGATACTAAATGTCTTGGCAGCAACATGGCAATTTTGATGGAACAAGTTGTCGTCTTAATGCTAAGTAAGCTTTAGTTAAAAAAATATACAGTATCCTGTTTTGAAGGAACATTGGTGTTTACCTTTATAGTGCTACTTAAAAAATATTTTCAGCTAAACAAATAAGAGAAGGTAAATTGCCTTCCTCTCACTGGGCAAAGGTGGCTTTTGGCTGCTTCAGGGACTAGCCTTGCTAGGAATCATTGTTTCATTTTGCAAATAACTTTACATCCATTTATAAAACCTTTCACTATACAGCAAATTATATCGCTCAGCTTGTAGAGATGGGTTCTGGCTTACGTAAGTTCTAAAACAAATGTTCTTAAATCTCCACTGATTCCAGTAGTATATAAAACCAATGCAGTAATTATTAATTTTGCCAGTCACAGCAGCAGTGTGAATACTAGCTAACCTGCTTTAATCCTGTCCTTTTCCACAATCACACATATCCTCTCGAACATGCTCTGCAAATGCTGAATCCGTTGTGTAACTTTGTTCCTGTTCATACTGTTTAGCAGTTCTGACTGAGTTCTCCTTTCCACTGCCATTCGATTGCTCACAATGTAATCACAGCCACCGAGAGAGCAAACCTGAACCTTTACTCCATGAACTGCTTTTAGGGAGGAAATTATTTCCGATCCAGAGGAGATCTCACGACTGTCGACCAGAATACAAAGGGAGGCTTTTCTCTCCAGAAGACCAGCTGAAATAGGTGTTGCAGCAGCAGAATTTCCCTTGGAAGCAGAGCACCATGTATCTGAAGTGTTTGCACAGTGGTTTTTTGAAGAACCTTCCACCTGCAAACATAAAAAGCACATACCACACTGTGTTTGTAAAAGCAATATAGAGCAAAAGGATGGCACTCCCTAAGAATGTGGATTTAAATATAGCAAAGAATCCTGCGGCACCTTATAGACTAACAGATGTTTTGAAGCATGACAGACGTTTTGGATGCCCCATCATCTCGGGCATTGGAACTCTCACTGAAGGACTGTCTGGATATGTGGACTCTCTACTCAGAGCCTGTGCCATCAGCACTCCCAGCTATCTCCGTGACCAGACTAACACGGCTACCCCTCTGATACTTAATTTAAATATAAAAACTTAGCCACGTCAAGTTTTGTTTCACGCTCATCCTGGCTTTCTCTCAGAAATCATTCAGTTGCATCTTTTGATGAGAAATTCACTTTTATCTCATTTGTAACTTTTCTGTACTGCAGAGACTTAAGCTTCAAGATCAACATTTTCAAATCTGTCTGTCTAAAGTTGGCTCCCAAATCTGTATTAGGTACCAGATGAGTGGCCTGAACTTTAGAAGTAATCAGCACTCACCAATACCATGGCATCATCGGTGCTGCAGGTACTCAAGCACCTTTGACAACCAGGCCGCCTTTATTTGGATGCCTACATAAGGATTTAGGAGTCAAATTTTAGGTTTTGATTTTGGACCAAGTGTACAAACCTATTACAGGAATTATAAATACAGGAATTATAACAGAATCCTGATTAGACCCCAAACTATCCGAAGCTCCCCATGATCAGAAATGTGATCATGTCTCTCAACGACTTAACTGACAATTCTGTCAGTTTCCAACATCTTGACATTAACCATCAAATGCAGACTGTATGCAGCAAAGCTCCACTTAGTGAGTGATAAGGGGATATGGCCACTTAGCAGTACACTGCACTGCTCCTTTAACATTCTCTCGAATGGCACCAGATTCACAGTCATTACCACCACCTGTATGTACAGCAGCACAAGTAGTTAATCGGTAGGGTCGGGGCCCCAGTTTGCAAGGCACTCTGTAAATTCATGTGAAATGAAGTAGCGGTCTTATGCCTTTGAAATAATACGTACCTTGAGTTTTGCCTGAAAATCCACATCCCCTCTCTCGGAATCATCGCTGGCAATAGCCAGCGAAGGCAGCCTGCCTCTGCCCCTATTTTCTGGCTGAAAGTCCAGCACTTCCGACACTGAAGTCTTCAGGTTAATTAGTCTCTGACCCTTGTTCTCCTGGGGCTGAAGAATAGGGTTCTTTCTAGCAGGAGTGTTATGCTGTCCAGGAGAGTCTGAGGGCAACGACTTGGGTAAGTGAGCATGGCTGTAGTCTGTCCTGGGAGAAGCTGTTTTTGCCGGCCTCTGATTACTGACATTTGTTTCATCCCCACTAGAATCATCAAGAACAATAATTCGGGACCTTTTCTTTGTCAATGGAACTGCACAATTTTGTTCTGTCTTGGCCTGGTTTAGTTTTACTCTGCGGCGAGTGAAGTATTGTTTCCTTCCACTAGCAGAGCGCTCATCCATTACAAGGTCAAAATTGACACACGCTTCCTCTTCTTCACTAGAATCACTTTTCCTGAGACTTTCCTCTTCCTCCTCCTCAACACAGAAACTATCTGCTAAGTAAGCCTCATCTTGCTCGGGAATCTGGAAGGAATTAGAACATGATCACTTTGGCCTTGCACTATACCTAAGTGGTTTGTTCATTTATCCATTTTATACAAACTGCTGAATGCAAAACAGGGACCTAACATTTGAGCTATTTGCAGTAGCCAACCCTGCAGCCCCCTCAGGTGTGTGATTCCCCAGGGAGTATGTGGGAAACATGCCAGTACTGCAGGCTCAGGCCCATCATTTGTCGCTGCAAAATATTTATAGTGAATAGGACTGTAATACAGCAGGAGAAATTCAATACTGGCTAATAGTTCTTAGACTGCATTTTAAACAGGCAATCCTAATTTCAGTTTTCAGTATGTGTTATAGCTAAATATATTTCAGATAAAAAATAAATATTTGTAATTTCATTCATTCTAGAACCTCAAACTTGTACCCAAAATTCTACAATTTTTTACATGAAACAATGGTGATGACACACAATCCACATTCTACTATGTATACAATGCAAATTCCACAACATCTGCAAAATTGTTTCCACTAGGCTTATACAACAGATTTTACAATAATGTTTTCAAAACAAGCTATTTACTCCACTCATCTCAATGCACAAAGATTTGGGAAATGCAAAATTAAATTCCAGAATGCGGGCAAGTTCGGAACATAACCTTTACAGTTTACAGATACTCCACAACCTTTGCAGATTCAGAAAAAAGTAGCTTCTGCACAGATTGTGCAGTCTATGTGTGCGTTGTGTATGCGTTGTGGAATTTATCTGCATGCAAGTAGGAGACAAGTTTAATTGCTATGCTAGTTGATTTTTCATTTATGAATAGCAAAAAGTTAAGTTTCCACCTATAAAATCAGCTTGGTCATGTAATATCGCTGCTCAGTTACAGCAGTGATGAGGGCAATGTAAGGCCCTATATTGACTCTGAAGAGGCCACCGGCAATAATTAATGCAATTGTCCATTTTGCATTGTTCAATAAATCGAAGACGACTAAATATTGGAAACCAAACCATTTAACTTCGGATGAGGTAATGACCTCTCTCTGACGGAAACGAGAGTAGTATAAACATACAGATGCATGCACATTCATCAATGTATGCATTTTGGTCTCTTTTGTAATGAATAATAAAACCATAAACTGGGATTTTGCTAGAACTCACTATTTAGGACCAATGGGTTGCGAACAAACCTTAATGAAAGATTAAATAGAAACACAGTCTTACATGTTACATTTCATGAAGAAAGCAGAGTCATTTCACTTCATACCTGTGAGAAAACTGCAATACTATTGAATCCTTTGTGCACCATTTTATACCTGTTGCCGAGAGCTGGGCTACGCACAGATTTTAGATAAACTCCTTCCATCTCAGAATCTGAACAAAAATTATGAAAACAGAGAGGCACAACATTTTATTAAGGGTTTAATTACACAATGGTTTTCCACCAACAAAATAAATATTTCCATAAAGGTATCACCCAAAGTAACACTCCATACCAAAACAAATTCTTCAAATTTTTCCTGACTTGATAAAGACTCAAGATTCTCCCACAAAATCCCCACATGCTCTTGGCAAAATAGGGGACTGGACCTACCCAGTGTTCTATCAACAGAAAACTAGGAGTCAAGCAATTAAATGAATAGGCAGCAGGTTTAAAACAAACAAAAGGAAGTACTTCCTCACACAACACAGTCAACCTGTGGAACTCCTTGCCAGGGGATGTTGTGAAGGACAAAACTATAAAAGGATCCAAAAAAGAAGTAGATACGTTCATGGAGGACTGGCCCATCAATGGTTATTAGCCAGAATGGTCAGGGATACAACCCTATGCTCCGGGTGTCCCTAGTCTATGTTTGCCAGAAGCTGGGAGTGGATGACAGGGAGCGGATCATTCAGTGATTGGCTATTCTGTTCATTCCTTCTGAAGAACCTGGCTTTTGCCATTGTGGGAAGACAGGCTACTGGGCTAGATGGACCATTGGTCCGACCCCATATGGCACGTTCTTTTGTCCCATAAGATTTCTCCAATAGGCAGACCTCATAAAGCTCATTATAGCTCCCAATAAAGAGAAGGCTGACATCATGCATCTGTAATATCCAAATCATCCACTTCTCCACTCTGCAAGTCTCTATGAAAATGGATCTAACCATCATCTCTTCATGGTGACAGGTTTCAGAGTGGTAGCCGTGTTAGTCTGTATCAGCAAAAACAACAAGCAGTCCTTGTGGCACCTTAGACACTAACAAATTTACTTCTCTTCTCTTCATGGGTCACTCTGAAAACAAGGATGGCATTATTGAAATCCAATATAAACAGGGAACAGTAGAGACCTGAGCTGCAGGAGAAAACTCCTCAGTAACCGCCTTTAAGAATCTATCAAACCAAAGTGAAGATGAATCCATTCTCCTACATCTCTCCCTCAAAGACGAAATTAGCCTTCCAGACTCAGAGAACCTAATTATTTAGCCTGAACATGACACCCTCCATTAGCATCAATTTCTTCCCACCTTCCTACATGAAATGTTTGTTTCCAAAGCTGGTGATTTCCAACATTTTGCTGGCCGATATTCTGCAAATCTCACACTTACTTTCTCCCTCACCCCCTTATATAGGACCATTCAGAACTTGGGAGCAGAAAGTGGGGAATGAAACAGATGCAAGTCTGCCATAGTGTACACAAATGCATCCTTATCGCTAAAAGAATAATTAAGAACAGAAAGCAGAATAGATTTTACAGGGCCATCAGCCAGATCTATTCCTTGGGGGAACAAACCTCAGATAGCAATCTACTGGAGTAACCACTCACTTCATTGTGATTACAAGGTCAGCTTCCAGACTACTGCACTGGGCAGCACTGCATGGGGAGGAGGAGATCAGCTCTCTGTGGAGAAAGAAGTGGTTCAGGACTATTTAGAAAAGCTGGACGAGCACAAGCAAGGGGCCGAGATGCGCTGCATCCAGGTGCTAAAGGATTGGTGGATTGTATTGCAGAGCCATTGCCATTATCTTGAAAACTCATGGCAATCGGGGGAGTTCCAGATGATTGACAAAAGGCTAATGTAGTGCCCTCATTGTGACAAAAGTTCCTCCTCCACTGGTGGGTCCTGCGCTTATTGGCGGATTGTTCACCTCATGATCTTCCCTTCTTGTGTGACCCACAGTTCTGAGTCAGTCCTCTCCTGGTCTGATCAGGAAGTGGGAGGTTTGGGGAAACCCGGGCCCACCCTCTACTCCGGGTTCCAGCCCAGGCCTGTGGATCGCAGCTGTCTATAGTGCCTCTGTAACAGTTGCAGGACAGCTACAACTCCTGGGCTACTTCCCCATGGCCTCCTCCAAACACCTTCTTTATCCTCACCACAGGACCTCCTCTGGTGTCTGACAATGCTTGTCCTCCTCAATCCTCACAGCAGTACACTCTCTCACTCTCACCCTTGCCTTCTTGCTCCAGCTTCCTCACACGCGCTCCTTCTCTCTCTGGCTCCCTCCTGCCCTGACTGGATGAGCTCCTTTTTAAACCCAGGTGCCCTGATTAGCCTGCCCTGATTGGTGCAGTGTTCTAATTAAAGTAGCTATCTCCACTGCCTTCTAGAAAGGTCTTAATTGGCTCCAGGTGCCTTGATTAATCTGGAGCAACTGCCATTTGGTTACCCTTCCTAGGGATTTGTTTTAGCCTGGGGCTAACATACTGTTTTCTCAGTACTTTACTGTAGCCATCTGGCCTTGCCCATCACACCATCTTTAAAAAAGGGAAGAGATCCACGGAATACAGGTCAGCCTCACTCAGTCTCTGGAAAATCATGGAGCGGTCCTCAAGAATCAATTCTGAAGCACTTTGAGGAGAGGAAAAGTGATCAGGAACAGTCAGCATTTACCAAAGCAAGTAATGCTACTAATGTAATTGCCTTCTATGACAAGATAACTGGCTCTGTGATGAGAGGAAAGCAGTGGATTGTTATTCTTTGACTTTAGCAAAGCTTTTATACGGTTTCCCACAGTATTCTTGCCAGCAGTTAAAGAAACAGGCCTGGATGAATGGACTATAAGGTAGATAGAAAGCTGGTTAGATTATCAGGCTCAATGGGTAGTGATCAAGGCTTCACGCCTAGTTGCAGCCGTATCAAGCAGAGTGCCCAACGATCGGTCTGGGCGGTTTTGTTCAATACCTTCATAATGATCTGGAGAGAGTGTGGACTGCACCCTCAGCAAGTTGCAGACAACATTAAACTGGGAGTGGTAGATACGCTGGAGGTAGGATAGTACAGAGGACCTAGACAAATTAGAGGACTGGGTCAAAAGAAATCTGATGAGGTTCAACAAGGACAATTGCAGAGTCCTGCACTTAGGACAGAAAAATCCATGTACTGCTACAGACTAGGGACCGAGCAGCTAGGAGCAGTTCTGCAGAAAGGACTAGAGTATGGTGGATGAGACACTGGATATGAGTCAACAGTGTGCCTTGTTGCCAAGATGGCTAATGGCATTTTGAGCTGTGTAAGTAGGAGCATTGCCAGCAGATCGAAGGATGTGATCATCCCTGTATTCGGCATTGGTAAGGCCATATCTGAGACTGTGTACAAGAAGATTGGAAAATTGGAAAGAGTCCAGCGGAGGGCAACAAAAATAATGAGGGGCTGGAGCACATGACTTATAAGGAGAGGCTGAGGGAACTGGTATATTAGTCTGCAGAAGAGAAGAATGAGGGGGATTGATAGCTGCTTTCAACCACCTGAAAGGAGGTTCCAAAGAGGATGGATCTAGACTGTTCTCAGTGTGCAGATGACAGATCAAGGAGTAATGGTCTCAAGTGTAGTGGGGGAGGTTTAGATTGGATATTAGGAAAAACTTTTTCACTAGAGGGTGGTGAAGCACTGAAATGGGTTACCTAGGAGTGTGTGAATCTCCTTCTTAAGATTTTTAAGGTCAGGTTTGACAAAGCCCTGGCTGGGATGATTTAGTTGGGGATTGGTCCTGCTTTGAGCAGGGGGTTGGACTAGATACCTCCTGAGATCCCTTCCAACCCGGATATTCTATGATTCTATGATTACTAATTCCTTGGTCCTGCCTCATCCCCCACACAGCCAACCATTTGCACAGAAGTACTAAACAATGAATCCTCCCAGCAGAAAAACCTTGCTGTCTCAACTTTATCAGTACGTTCACACCATTTTATCTTAAAAAAGCACTTGGCCATAATCCTCACTTTATATAAAAAGCATTGTCCTAGGAGACCTGAAAGATCCAGACAGCCTCAAACTAGAATGGAAAACTGAGGGCTCTCTACATTCATAATGGGGGGAAAAAAATCATGTAAGGAAAGACAGCTGGTTATAATCAGTCAAACCTTGAAGAGCTTCTTCAATGTTGCACGACATTGTCACACCTCAGAAGCCCCCAGTGAGGAATAAACTGCATTGTAAATCAGTGTGGACGTGAACACAATGACACACAGACACTATAGCAGGGTTAATGCAGCGGCTATTGCTTTATTTAAAACTATTATCCAACTGGAGTGACCACTCCAAACTACCCTGCAGGGTTGTCCCAATGTACCTCACCTGGCACAGAGCCCTGCTGGATTATAAAACTTGAGGGTGAGTTTGAAAGCTGTGTCCCTTTCTGCAGCCTCAAACCTACCCAGACTGGAAGGCAAAGTGCCAACTTGCTCCCTTCCTTCATGTCATAGGTAGGAGAGATGAGAGGAAGGGACCCATACACCATGTCACAAAAAGGTGCACCCTCTCTCCATGCAGGGCTGTGCCCAGGACCAATGTCCAGCAGCTGCATGGGTTACAGGGACCTCACATCGACTGTTTCTACCCCTTCACCTGCACTAGAACCTGCCCAAGCTGTGACAACTGTCAGTTGAACCCCTCAAAACCAGACCTCCAGGATATAGGAGAGAAGATGAAAACCCACATAGTAGTTGGTCAGTTTTGCCATATGGGAAAAAGCCCTTCTAGACCCCAAAGCTGGTGATCTGCCTACCTCCTAGAATCACAAGAGATCCAGCAACTAGATTAAAGGTGAGGCTGAAACAAGGAGCCCACAAGGGCTCCCCCCACCTAAGCAGAAAACTGTATCAATCCTCCACACTCCACCACGAACAGGAGCCAATCACCCAGCTCCAGCAGCAGGACAGGTCCCAGTGCCTGGGGTCAGATGCAGTATGTGATTCCAAACCTTCCAGAACCCACATGCCCTGCAGCGTAAGAAAGGAAGGTGGAGGGGTAGGGGAGAGAAGAGAAGCAGCTGCCCCCACATGATGAAAGCAAATGGGGGAGAGAGAAAGGAATGAAGAGGAGGCACATAGTGTATTGCCTCAGCTAAAATTCCTTGTCCACACACACCTCTCACTTGCACTAGAAAATCTTCCCCTTTTCCTCTCCAACACACCCTGCTGTCTATCCTTCCCCTTTCTTTCTCAGATCTCACATACAACATTTGGATATTGTCTATCTCTCTCTGTTTACACATGTTGCTTTCACTGCATGGAAATATTTGGCCTTTTATGCAATATGTTCCTCGATAAAATGTGTCTAATGGTTACCTGTGAGATCAGATCTTCAAGAGAAAAACCAAATAATCTCAAACACTGTTTTAATAGAAAGGAAATTGATTTTCTTCATTTACCATTTAAAACCTCTGTGAACTGTGTCTCGTCGTTAAGGAACTGATTGAGTGAAGAGTTTAGTTCGTTCTCTGAATCACTCTCATCAGACGAAATATCCTCCGCCTCTTGTAGGGAAAGCTCAGCTTCTTCATCTAAAAATTGTCTGGCTGCACTCTACAAAAATGCAAACAAGCGAGTAATTTACAGTAGCATATTTCAGAAGAACTCATACCGTAGCTAAGTAAAATCAATTAATAAATTCAGGAGACACAGGGCTCTCCGATGACAACAGATTTTATATGTCAGACTTTGAAATTAAAAGAAGAGAAAGCCATGACAGAGTATAATCAAAGTGCTGCAACTGAGGTTAGAAAGGAGTAGCCAAAGACAAAATGGTGGCTGACTCAAAAGCTGAAAGCACAGAGTGTATAATCCCATGCTGAGTTGTTAGAATAACCAGGAGGTGATAGGCAAAGTTCTGCAAAACATCACATGTAGGTTACCTGTGACACTGGGATATTTTAAAGCGTGAAACTGCATTTTCAGTATTTTACTTTTGCATTTTACTATTGAATTTACTCACAAAAAAGTTATATTTTAATAATACTATTAGTCTGCATCAAACTCATTAGCACCAGAAATTTTAGATATGAACTCTACAGCACCTTTTATTTTGCCCTCTTCCATGCTTGCCTTAGTTATGGCCAAATTATTCATTTAATCATTTCAGCACTCGGCAATATGACCTACTATTCTGCAAATATTTACAAATGCAGATTTGTTGCATGGAAGGGTAAATATGTCACACACCAATTGCAGTAAAGGAGGAATGTGCTGTAAAATGAAATAAGGTTCCCACAACACTGGACTACAGACTATACAGATGAGGACAAGGAGAAATCACAGACATTTAGCATAATGCACTCCAGTCAAAACTAATTTTTGCTCATCATAACTAACATATTGCTGTAAAAACTGTAGCAATATAAATGGGAAAAGCCAGTGTTTACTATTTATCTCGTATTTATTCCCAAAGGGTGATTTGTTTTCCAAATCTATTCTTTTTTTTAATATAAAAATACTGAACTGTAAACTTTACTGCACACAAATGAGATATATAGTTTAGAACTGGTTCCAAGTGCTTGAATACCTTTCTCTGTGGATGGCATCATGTGTACTTCAAATAAAATCTGCTTTTCTGAGTCTCCCAAGACCCATTTCTTTTAGCACAAATCCTTGTCTATCTTAGCTGCTTAAATCAAACAGTGGGGAGGACTTTGCTGACGGGCATTATTCACACTTCTTTGCCAGAGGCTTCTGATAGTTCTCAAATACATGGAGGTCCACTCACTTCAAAGAACAGCACTTAATGCCACTTACAATTGCTGGCTAGTCTTAATTCTTCTCATTAGGGAAAGATGACTGAGCTGACATAAGCTTTGCAGGTCTACATGCATTTGGACTCCAGGCACTATCAATCTAGGGTCTGGTCTTCATTTGAGTATAAGACATTATCAAGGTCCTTGAATCATCTCTACTGGTTTTAATTTGGTACCAGCTAGTTACCCTTATATCCTCATCACACTGGCCCTCAGCATACTTTTCATACAACTGATCATGATTTATTGCTTCAATACTTAAGAGTACTATTGACATGCCTGGACCTTCAAGTCTGTGTTCTAATCAGACATAGAAGGTAGGCCCCCATAACCAATGCAAATTGAGCGTCAGAGTGATCTTGACATGATGAATCTTTTGGAGATCCTCTCCACTTCTTCTCACCATTGTGGGAGGATCTGCAAGGACTAGAACCCAGTCTGTCAGATGCAGGATGTCTGACATCTCCACGCCCCTACCCACCAGCTGGGATAGGGCCTTTGCATTGTCACATAGACCCTGTGATGATAAAGACCACAGGAAGTACCACCTTGAATGGCTGGACTGACAGCTTCCCTAGTGCCCTCTGACTGATCCAAACCCCCTATTTAAGCCCAGGAGTCGTCACAGGAAGTGTCCGTGCAATAGGGCGGACTCCCCTGCCAGCTGTAGCAATGGACCTGCCTCTCAGCTCCTGGCTTTGACCCTTGTCTCTGACTCCTGGCCTGGCTCTGACTTTCAATGCTTTTCCTAGCCTCTGACTGCGACCATTAGGCCTCACCACTCAAGCCCTGGTCATGACACATGGGCTGGAATTTCATCAGTACACAGAATATACAGTTATAAAGAGTTGTACCTCTTTTGCTTCAGGGA
The DNA here is from genome assembly GCF_003597395.2 of Chelonoidis abingdonii. Classification (NCBI taxonomy): domain Eukaryota; kingdom Metazoa; phylum Chordata; order Testudines; family Testudinidae; genus Chelonoidis; species Chelonoidis abingdonii. The sequence continues at coordinate 142,325,352 of NC_133772.1, read as the reverse complement.
CACTGCACTTTCAGTCTCAGACCTGCAGAAATGCTTAGATGATGGTGCCAGCTGGATGAATCAGCCGCCTTATTTCTGCTCTTCCCTCTCCAAAACCCTCCTCCCAGGAAAACAATATGTTGGTGGCTGATAGAGATCCCCATTACAAGGATGATGTTGCTTCCTTTGAGTACCACTTACCAAGGAGACTCATTCAACGTAGCCAATGGAGTTAAGAACCTCAATATCACTTTCAATCATGCCCTTTCCATGTGTTGGACCTAGCATTAAATTTTAACAATCTGTGCAGACTGGGCGCCAATATTTATCCTGGAACAACCCAGACACAGCAAAACATGCCCTTGTGATCAGGAAGCTCGATTAATCCCTCCTAGCAGGATTCATATCAATGCATCTCCTTCATTTGCAGATTGTTCAGAATGCAATAAGCAATGTTCCTCCGTGGCTTATTGTGGTTATGCTAAACCTACCCAGGTTCCTTTACATTGGATGCCTAGGTAGTAGTGGATTAACTTTAAACTGTCACTGTTTTTAAACCGTTTAATGGCATAGGCCCTGTTTATGCACAAGACCTCCCTGAGTCTCACCCTGAGGAGACAACATAACTTTCTGGCATCTCATGATTTGCAATTTACATTTTTAATGTGTTTCAGAATGTGAATGCGTTGTTAATGCACGGAGGCCCTCCACTGAGGATGGGGGATGGAAACAGTGAGAGCTTAACAAACAAAATTATGGTCCAGTGTTCTGAGCACCGAGCTTATTGTATAATTTACTAAAAATGTGCAAGGAATATGCATCAAACTCAGCATCATTATCCCATCACTGAAAAATGAGCATTTGTCCAACTTTTACATGTTGCCTAGTGAGATACAGGACATGTATACATGCACAGTGCTGCAGCTGCACCGACGCAGCGTGTCTGGAGAAGATGCTCTATACTGATGGGTGGGAGAGCTCTCCCGTTAACATAATAAAACCACCTACATGAGCGGTGATAGCTGTCGGCAGAAGAAGCTCTCCCGTCAATATAGCGCTGTCCACACTAGCACTTAAGTTGGTGTAACTTATGTCGCTCACGGGGGCTAGTTTATTCACACCTCTGAATGACATAAATTATGCAGACATAAGCTGTAGTGTAGACACCACAGGCATACAGTGGTACCCCAAGGCCATAACATATCACATATGCATACAGGGCAGAGTTAAAGATTCTGTGGCGCTCAGTTCTAAGGCGATGGCTACACTGGAGTTTTTGCACTGTCAGTTTCAATGGTGATAGTGAACTGGTGAGAGAAACACGCTGATTTGTGGCCTCACTCACTTCCACAGGTGTCAGAGAGTGTTTACATTTGCAGCACTTCAGCGCACTGAGGGCAGCTATTCCACAGTGCAGCTCTCTCCATTTTGATGACAGGTCTTGTGGGCAGGGAGGGGGGTGATCGCAGGGCATCCTGAGTCCCCGCACAACCTCCTCTTCCCAAACACTGATCAGGTCCAGTAGCTCAGCATTGCTCCAAGCAGGGGATCGTTTGCTCCATGGAGCAGGCATTGTCACCTGGCCAGATGATAAGTGAGCACTTGCCAAGAAAACAGGAAGGGGAGTTTCAAAGTTCCCAGGGCTTTACAGGGAGAGGGGAGTATGTCTGTTTACCTGGCATCAGAGCAGCAGAGCTGCTGACCAGAGTGGTCACCTAGGCACTGTGGGATATCCTGCAAAGACTAAAAGCTCTGTAAACAGGAAGAACATGTCTTCACTTGCACATCACCGCAAAAGCATCACCAGTAAGAGCTATATGCCTCTTGTCAAGGTGGTTTTCTTGGAAAGAGTCATTGTGCAAAAATGGGACTTTCTCCACTTTAAATGGCAAGTGTAGACATGTCCTAAGTCACATGTCTTCTGGCCTTGAGAACTATCCTTAATGTCATTTTTATTTTTAAATAAATTTCCCAAGTTGGACTATTAAAACTGACAAGGTAGAAAATATGGACATTAACATTCACCATTTAAGCTGTTGGTTTACTTCCTTCAGCTTGAGCACACTGCCTGGTTTCTCATATATTAACACAATTTGGTTATTTATGTTCAGAATAACAGAGGGGAATATATAAATCTAAACAAGAAAAAAATATACTGAGTTGCTTAAGAAAAGTCACAAAAGCATTTCTGTTTATTAGGTTTTCCAGTATTACACACACATGTAGTTGTGTTGTGATAAATGAGAGCGGGGGTAGCTGCCTTTTGTGGGCACCCAGCCAGCCAGTTGGCTATGGAATCCGTCTTGGTGGTGGTTGTCTACTTGCTTTACTTATAAAGGGTTAACAATCCCACAGGTAAAAGGAAAGGAGTGGGCACCTGACCAAAAGAGCCAATGGGAGGGCTAGAACTTTTTAAAATTGGGAAAAATCTTCCCTTTGTCCCTCTGTTGTGGTTCTCCAGGAAACAGGGGAACAGGGCAGCAGTTAAGCTATGAGAAGTTCTAAGCCAGGTATGAAAAACCATCAGATCATACCTAGAGATTGCTTATCTGAAACGCCAGATATGTAAGTAAATTAGGGAATGTCTAGGAACACACGATTAGGGTTATTTCTTATTGGCTTGTGGACTCTTCTGTGCTTCTTGTTTTGCTTGTAACTTTTAATTTTTGTAAGTGGAATTTTTAAATCTAGTAAAAGCCTAAGATCCAGATATATTTTCTCTCTTTTTGTTTTTAATAAAATTTACCCTTTTTTAAGAACAGGATTGGATTTTTGTGTCTAAGAGGTTTGTGCATATGTTGTTTAATTAGCTGGTGGCAACAGATGATTTCCTTTATTTTTCTCTCTCAGTTCTTCCCTGGAGGGTGAAATGGCTTGAGGGTACCCCACAGGAAGGAATTCCCAACTGCACCTTTCTGGTTTCACAGGGATTTTTTGCACTTGGGTGGTGGCAGCATCTACCCATCCAAGGTCAGAGAGAAGCTGTAACCTTGGGAGTTTAATACAAGCCTGGAGTGGCCAGTATTAAATTTTTAAAATCCTTGCAGGCCCTCACCTTCTGCACGCAAAGTGCCAGAGTGGGGAAATCAGACTTGACATGTGTGTATATAATATTGCAAAACCTAATAGTAAACTATATTATAATTTAAATGCAAACTATTCCAAGCCTTTAAGATCCATACAAAAAGCATATCAACAGCAACATGTAAAGCTCTTACCTTGAATATAAAGTTGTCATCGCTCTTTTGCCTTTTGACACCTTTTAGTTGTTTCCTGCCACGGCTCATGTCGCAATCCACAGTCCTGTTTGATTTCTTGTGAAAATCCATGCCCTCATCACTAGATAAGTCTGACTAGAGTATGTTACAAACACTTCAGTGAATAGGAAAAAGCCTGTCATGTAACCATCCATAATTACTAAGTTGCTATTCTTCAATATTAACTATTATCTAAGAAAGTGGTCCTCAAACTTATTTGATCGTGCCATCCCCCTTGTGTCTGTAGTCATTCCTGCCACACAAGTACATATACGGCTGCCCAGCTCTGAAGGCAGTGCTGCCATAAGCGGCAGTGGAGAAGTAAGGGTGGCATAGTATGGCATTGCCACTCTTATTTCTCTGCTGCTGGCGGCGGTGCTGCCCTCAGACCTGGGTACCTGGCCAGCACCCACTGCTCTCTGGTTTCTCAGGCATATGTCCCCCCCTCCCCCCTCCAAAATATATTCCACGACCCCCAAGGGAGGCATGACCCTAGTTTGAGAATCTCTGACCTAAGTAATCTGTGAGTCTGATATGTTGATTATTATACTCCCACATAAAGAACATTAATAGTAATCTTTCAATGAAATAAGGAAGCCATCTATTTTTGAGGAAGGGAGACGAAAGCGTATGTCATTTGGAAAAGAGATCAAGTCAAATATGATATGAAAGCTTTGTGGGCTTACTGGTAGCACGACGCTTATTTTACTAATCATTATAAGGAGAGAGGCTCTGTTCTTAAAACTGTGAATGTATATTTCATTGCCACATACACCTCCATATGCATCTTAAATAAGATATTCAGGGGACAAAGGGAGACAAGAAAAACATTCTAGTGAGTTTGGGTCAGATGTTTTTGGTCCTGGAGCAGGCCCCTGATGAGCTAGTTCTTGAAGTCCAACATAAATGATGTAGCTTTATAAACAACTTAAACAAGTGCATCTTTGTTTCCAGTTCTGAATACTATTCCGTTTGATTAGGTTTTGCAAAAGGCAAGCCAAAAGATCTATTAATTCATTGTCCAATTAACTTTTTAAACAAAGTCTTAAAACCCCAAATCAGTTTTATTTAACCATTTGGTATTTTTTAAATATACTGCTAAATATAAATGGTATTTAAATTAAAATGGCTAAACTGATATAAATTGGCTTAAACCAATATAAGTGTGTTCACACTAGGAGTACGTAGAAATTTAATTAAATTAGTTTTTACAACAATTTTGTAAAATCAGTGCAAAAAACTGTGTATATAAGCCTTAGTTTAAATCATCCAAGCTACTGCAGAGTCTGCTGCTATTTGCCTACCTGAAACTGGAAATTCATTCTAGTTTTACTTTGTAACTAAAGGACAACATACAGACGAGCCGTGGAACTGAAATTCAATAGTTCCCAGAATTGTATTGTCTTTGTTATTTCCAGAAGGGCAGGGGTGACAGCAACTGGCTTGCTGGGCCTCACTGCAGGGAATGCCAAAGTTGCCAGTTAATGTCATTTGCAATGGTGGTTTGAGTGATGTGGAAGAGATCTATCCAAATAGCAACTGGACTAGACAGCTTTGGAGGCAGGAAGAGGGGAGTGAGGGGGAAAGCATAGCTACTCTGCAAAATAATCTACCATACGTACCCTAAGACTGGCTCCCCCAATTTTATTTTCCAAATGCTGTTTTTCTAAAAGTTTCAGATATCCTCTAAGACCTTAAGAAAAGCTGGACTTTCACCCTGAGGAGGGAGTATTTCAGAAACTGAGTTTGCACCCAAAAATGTGACCAAGAGCCAAAATTTGAGAAATTAAAGATTAGAATTAGAACGAAAAGGAGGCCATTTTGCAAGAGATGCTGTCCCTCAGAACATTTAAAAATGCACTGTAAACTTTACTTTGCTGTATTTTGCATGCTTTCTGTTGGTGAGTCAGCGTCCCTTATAGTACATCAAAGCAGTTTTTTTTCTTTATGTAGGAAAGATTCTATAGTGATTGGGAAAGTGTTTGCCATTTTAAAATAAGCGAGTGAAACTGTGTTTTTTACACATTTTCTTTATATCTTGTTCAAGCATTTACTTACTGTGTTAAGTAGATGCCTACGCTTCTTGACAGCATGAACTGGTGATTCAAAATCACTGTTATTCTTAACCTTGGTAAATAGAAATAAATTAAAATGTAATTACAGATTCCAGATAGGAGTTTTGCTTTGGCGTTTAATGAAACTTTTTTTTTTTTTGAATGACTCACATCAGGAGACTTCAAAACATTTCCTTTTTTCTTATTTTTCCTTTGGAAAACAATCTCTTCTTCACTTTCGCTGCTACTTCCTACTGAGGAGCGGTAAACAGATAACAATCATAAGAAAATATATTCTCCACAACACAATATAGCTCTAACCAAAAAAATCAAAATCTATCTGGCTTTGAAGATGACTAAAAAAATTAACTCCTTATTGATGTATGTACTAAGTACTGTTCCTGTTAGCCCTAGTAACCAAAACAAGTATTTTCCTCCTGAGATACACTGTAAACCTCACTTTCCTTGTATTCCTTTGTATTGAAGTAATTACCCTGCAGCACCGAAGATGAAGAGTGGAGGGAATAAAGTAAGAGAGGGTAGAATCCCATATTAGTAGGGAACAAGTATTCATTTTCTTTTTAGTCACCACATTCTTGTTTTGTTCCAGCACGTCCTGGAGAAGTGGAACTGACTGAAAACTCTTCTTACCAAATCTGCAGCAGTCTGTGTATTAATTTTCTAGTGAACTGCAAAGAATTATACCCTTTTTGATGTATTCTGAAAGATACCATATTCCCTACACTGCCCAAAATATAGCTGTCCATTGTGACTCTTACATGAAGTTCCTTGACCGAGGGATGTTCTCTGATGAGTTTTCTAATTTGCCAGTAAGAGCTATTAAGAGGCTATTTTAGCAGTCCTGTCACTTTCTCTAATTTCTTTCTCCAAGGTGTGCCTGAGATTTGCTATAGCCACAATTGGCAAGGTTATTTATTTATTATTAATTTTGGTGCTTGCAACAGAATGAAAGTGAAGTGAACATTGGTTTTATTACTTTAGGGAGAAGCACTAATAAGTCATAATACCTACAACTTCTACAGCAAGGACTTCAAACATTAAATTCAATGATCCTTATTCTTGCCAGCAAGTTAAAGAAGTCTGGACTGGATGAATGGACTGTAAGGTGGATAGAAAGCTGGCTAGATCGTCGGGCTCAATGGGTAATGATCAACGGCTCCATGTCTAGTTGGCAGCCGGTATCATGCAGAGTGCCCCAAGGGTCGGTCCTGGTTTTGTTCAATATCTTCATTAATGATCTGGAAGATGGCGTGGACTGCACCCTCAGCAAGTTTGCAGATGACATGAAACTAGGAGCAGTAGTACATATGCTGGAGGGTAGGGATAGGATACAGAGGCATCTCGACAAGTTAGAGGATTGGGCCAAAAGAAATCTGTTGAGGTTCAACAAGGACAAGTGCAGAGTCCTGCACTTAGGACGGAAGAATCCCATGCACTGCTACAGAGTAGATACTAAATGGCTAGAATCATAGAATATCAGGGTTGGAAGGGACCTCAGGAGATCATCTAGTCCAACCCCCTGCTCAAAGCAGGACCAATCCCCAACTAAATCATCCCAGCCAGGGCGTTATCAAGCATGACCTTAAAAACCTCTAAGGAAGGAGATTCCACCACCTCCCAAGGTAACCCATTCCAGTGCTTCACCATCCTCCTAGTGAAAAAGTTTTTCCTAATATCCAACCTAAACCTCCCCCACTGCAACTTGAGACCATTACTCCTTGTTCTATCATCAGATACCACTGAGAACAGTCTAGATCCATCCTCTTTGGAACCCCCTTTCAGGTAGTTGAAAGCAGCTATCAAATCCCCCCTCATTCTTCTCTTCCGCAAACTAAACAATCCCAGTTCCCTCAGTCTCTCCTCACAAGTCATGTGCTCCAGCCTGCTAATAATTTTTGTTGCCCTCCACTGGACTCTTTCTAATTTTTCTTGTAGTGTGGGGCCCAAAACTGGACACAGTACTCCAGATGAGGCCCCACCAATGCCAAATAGAGGGGAATGATCATGTCCCTCGATCTGCTGGTATATGAGTCAGCAGTGTGTCCTTGTTGCCAAGAAGGCTAACAGCATTTTGGGCTGTATAAGTAGGGGCATTGCCAGCAGATCGAGGGATGTGTGTTTCTATGATTATTCACTACATCTTGTTCTAGTTGGAAATAACTGACCAATTTCACTAACTCTTTTTTTTTTTTTTAACTAGGTTTAATTTTAACTAGGTTTTTTTAATTTAGCAAATTTAAGTGTTTACTGAAGTTGCTTGCTCAAACATTCTGAAGATTGACCAGATATAGACACAGCACAGCGAGAAGTGCGAGTCCTAGAAATGTGCCTCAGACAGATTCCAGAAGGAACCTATGTTTCTGACAAAAACAAAAAAAACAAAACAAGAGACTTGAGAGAATCCAGTAACCGGAGAGACTGAGAAGATGCAGGGCAGGCGTAGGGGGAGAAAAGAAAGACTCTTCAGCTGCAAGAAAAGACTGCTCAGCAGTGGGTTATTTTCAACATTTCAGAATAATGATGAAACCATGACGCAAACCTCAGTATTCCCTAGGAATCAGGTTCAGTGAAGGACAGTTACCTGTTCCGTAACTGGCGTTCTTCGAGATGTGTTGCTCATGTCTATTCCACAGTAGGTGTGCATGCTCGCCACGTGCACTGGTGCCGGAAGTTTTTTCCTTAGCAGTACCCATACTGGCGGAGCACCATGGCGATCCCTGGAGCGGCACCTGTATATGGCACTATCAGGGGCACTATGTGCTCCCCCCACCCTCGGTTCCTTCTTGCCGGACAACTCCGACAGAGGGGAAGGAGAGCGGGGTGTGGAATAAACATGAGCAACACATCTCGAAGAACGCCAGTTACGGAACAGGTAACTGTTCTTTCTTCTTTGATTGATTGATCATGTGTATTCCACAATAGGTGATTCCAAGCTCTACCTGTTGGAGGTTGGGAGGAGTTCACGATAGACCGGGACGGAATACCGCCCTGCCGAACCCAGCGTTGTCCCTAGACTGGGAGACACTAATGTAATCCAAAGTAAATGTGTGAACTGAGGCCCAAGTGGCTGCCCTACAAATGTCTTGGATAGGGACATGAGCTACGTAGGCAGCTGATGAGGCCTGAGCCCTTGTAGAGCGTGCCCTAAAGATCGGTGGCGGGGGAATCCCTGCCAGATCGTAACATGAGTACGCATGAGGTGATCCAGCGGGAAAGACGCTGGGTGGAGATAGGCTGCCCCTTCACCCGCTCAGCCGAGGCGACAAAAAGTTGTGAGGATGTCCTGAACAGCTTCGTCCATTCCAGATAAAAGGCCAGCGCCCTATGCACATTAAGCGTGTGGAGGCGGTATTGCTCGTTGGAGGAATGGGGCTTAGGACAGAGCACTGGGAGAAAGATGCTCTGTTCCATATGGAAGGCGGAGTCCACCTTTGGGAGGAATGCCGGGTGTGGGCGAAACTGGACTTTATCCCTGTGGAAGACCGTATGGGGGGCTCCAAGGTCAAGGCCCTAAGTTCCGAGACCCGCCGGGCCGACGTGATCGCTACAAGGCCACCTTCCATGAGAGGTGAGACCAGGAACACGTGGCCAGGGGCTCAAAAGGGAGGCCCCATGAGTTGGGACAAAACCAGGTTTAGGTTCCATTGTGGCACGAGGGGTCTGGCGTACAGAAATAAACGGTTGAGGCTCTTCAGGAAACGGGAGGTCATAGAGCAGGAGAAGACCGAATGCCCTTGCACTGGCAGGTGGAAGGCCGATATGGCCACCAGGTGTACCCTGACCAACGCGGGTGCTAGTCCTTGGGCTCTAAGGGACAGGAGGTAATCTAGAATGAGCTGGAGGGGTGCAGAGGAAGGGGAAACTCCCCGCCCATTCGCCCACTTGGAGAACCTGGACCACTTCGCCAGGTACGTCTGGCATGTGGACGGCTTCCTGTTTTCCAGGAGGACCCGCCTTACCTGCTCCGAACACCTGCCCTCCTCCTCATCTAGCCATGGAGTAAACATGCTGTCAGGTGGAGCGCAGCTAGACTGGGATGGAGGAGGCGGTCCCCATCCTGGGAGAGGAGGTCTGGGCGCAGAGGCAGCATCCTTGGGGGCGCCACCAAGAGGTGAAGGAGGGTCCTGTACTAGTGCTAGCGGGCCCACACCGGGGCTCTGAGGATGACTCTCGCCTTGTCTGCTTTTATCTTTTGCAGGACCTTGTCGATGAGGGGAAATGGCAGGAAAGCATAAAGGAGCCCGCCTGACCACTACGGGAGGAACGCATCGGAGATCGCACCTCTCCCTACCCAGCCTCTGGAGCAGAACCGAGGGCAACACTGGTTCTGGCAAGTTGCAAAGAGGTCAACCTGGGGAACTCCCCACTCTTGGAAGAGCCAGTGAGCAACCTCCGAGTGGAGCGACCACTCGTATTGAGGGGAGAAAATCCTGCTGAGGCAATCTGCCTGCGTATTGCGGACGCCCAAGAGGTGTACGGCCCTCAGGGAGATATTGTAGGCTATACAGAACTCCCACAGGCTCAGAGCTTCCTGGCAGAGGGCCAGGGAGCAAGTCGTATCTTGCCTGTTGATATAGTACATGACAGCAGTGTTGTTCGTGAGGACTCTGACCACCTTGCAGCAAAGGTGTGTGTGGAAGGCCATGCAAGCCAACCTCACTGCTCTGAGCTCTTTGACATTTATGTGGAGGACAGATTCGGGATCGATCACATCCCTTGAGTCTGCGTGTTTCCTGTATGGGCTCCCCAGCCCAAGTCTGACACGTTGGTCACTGGGTCTACAGATGAGCTGGCATCCCGAAGAGGAATCCCTTGCAGCATATTGCTTGGGTAAGACCACCATTGAAGGGAAGCCAGTATGAGGGACAGAACCATGAGAACCTTGTCCAGACCTTCACAGGCCTGAAAGAATTGGGAGGCTAGCCAGAGCTGGAGGGGCCTCATTCAGAGTCTGGCATGGTGAACCACATACGTACTTGCCGCCATGTGGTCCAAAATTCGAAGGCACTCTCTCGCCATTGTTACCAGGAAGGCCATGACTGAGGCAATGAGATCTTTCAGTGCCTCGAACCTGTCTGTGGGAAGAGAGGCTGTGGCCGTCGAGGAGTCCAGTAGTGCTCCAATGAACTCTATGCGCTGAACTGGAACTAAGGTTGACTTGGTCTCGTTCACCACTAGGCCGAGATTGGCGTATGTCGAGAGGAGCAGCCCCACATGGGTCTTTACCTTGGAACTCAAGTCGCCCTTGAGAAGCCAATCATCCAGACTCGGGAAGATCTGGACCCCCTCTCACCTGAGGTAGGCCGCTACCACAGCCATACACTTCGTGAAAACCCTGGGTGCCGTAGATAGGCCAAACGGGACGACTGCAAACTGACAGTGGTCTGACCCCACTAAGAAGTGAAGGAAGCGCCTGTGCCCCTTGAAAATATGGATGTGAAAGTATGCATCCTAGAGGTCCAGGGATGCATACTAATCCCCCGGGTCCAGGGAGGGCATAAGAGAGGCCAGGGACACCATGAGGAATTTGGAGTGGGCCAGAAAACGGTTTAGGACCCAGAGGTCCAAGATGGGTCTGAGGCCCCCTTTGGCTTTAGGGATCAGGAAGTACTGGGAGTAGAACCTTTTGCCTTGGAATTCTACTGGTACTCTTTCCATCGCCTCCAGGTGCAGAAGACAGTTCACCTCCTGACCTAGGAGGAGGGCGTGCTCTGGGTCCCTGGGGACTACCATGGAGGGTGGGTGGTTTGGTGGGGATGAGGTGAACTGCAACATGTAGCCCCTGGAAATGGTGTTGAGGACCCACTGGTCCGATGTTATACCGGACCACGCCATGCGGAAGGCAAACAAATGTTTGCAGAACACAAACTTTATTAACTGGGGGGTCTCCCTGGCAACTGGCCTGGTGCCCCCTTGCAAATAGTCAAAAACGCCTCTTCCCCTGTTTCTTGCCCTTAGAGGGTCCAGCCTGTGGGGCAGAGCGGGACTGCCCACTGGGACCAGCGTTTCTGGTCTCGTATGCGCGGGCTCATATCTGCTCCTCGCAGGTTGAGCCGACAGTTGCGGCCTGGCCTTGTCCTTAGCCAGAGGGACATAGAGGCCCAAGGTCTGCAGGGTGGTACAGGAATCCTTCATCCCATGCAGTCTGACATCTGTCTGGTCCGCAAAGAGTGCCCTTCCATTTAATGGAAGGTCTTGCATCAGGGACTGGGCCTCCAACAATAGACCCAACAAGAGGAGACATGATGCCCTATGCATGGAAATTGCAGAAGCCATCGAGCGGCTCACAGTGTCCGCTGCGTCCGCCGCTGCTTGCAGGGCCGCTTTAGCTGCCACTGCCTCCTCTTCCACCAGCGCCTTGAAGTCCTTCCTGTCCTGATCTGGGAGGAGGGCCTCAAACTTAGACAGAGACTCCCAAAGGTTAAAGTTATATCTGCTCAGTAAGGCCTGGTGGTTGGCTACCCTAAGCTGGAAACTGGCAGAGGAATAAAGCTGTCTACCGAAGGAGTCCAGTCATCAGGCGTCCTTATTTTTGGGGGTGGGTGTGGGCTAGCCCTGTCGCTCCCTGTAATTCACCGACTCTACTACAAGTGAGTTAGGTGCTGGGTGGGAATAGAGGTATCGTGGTCCCTGGCCGGCACAAAGTACTTCCTCTCGGCCTTCTTGGAGATTGGTGCCAAGAAGGCAGGAGTTTGCCACAGGGTGTTAGAAATGTTGGCTATACCCTGGTGCAGGGGCAGAGCCACGTGGCCCGGTGCCGAAGGAGACAACACATTGAAGAGGGAATCGGATGGGCCCTCCATCTCCTCGGCCTGTAGCTGAAGGCTGGATGCCACCCGCTTTAGCAGATCTTGGTACACCCTGAAGTCCTCCTGTGGGACTGAAGGTGGAGGTGCCGTTATGGTGTCATCTGGTGCGGTGGAGAGGGCCCACATGGAGCTGAGGGACTCGGTCGGTACCGGGGGGGGTCAAGCCCCAGATCAGAGTCCTGGTGACTCTTGGCCTGCCGACTTGTCTCGTAGGCGTCCCGACGAGGCCGATGGAGCCTGAGACACTCTGACAACCAAGTGGGTCCCCATCTGGGCAGGCATCAGTGGCCATGGGGTCCATTGGCACCACTGCCCTTGTCACGGGACCCCTTGTCACTGACCCGGCTGGGAGCCTGGTGACGCTATCTATCTCGGATGGGCAGCGCGGACCGAGGACAGGTGGCTGGGTGCCAAGGCCATTGTCGAGCACACTGTCTCACGAGAGGAGTAGGAGCGGCGGTGCCTGCGATGCCATCTCCCTCGGGAGCAGGACCTTAATGTTGAGGAACGGTACCTGCCCAAAGTGCTGCTTGGGTGCCAGTGATGGTGTCGGGAAGTCCAGTGCCCCTGCGCTGAGGCATTGCCATGGGGAGCCTTGAGCACGACATCTAGGAAAGTGGGAAGTGGAATAGGAACGACGACATCTATCCCATCGAAAGTGGCTGTGGTAGTCAAGCCATGAAGGGGAGCATCCCCGGTGCCTCTCACGGTGCCTATGCTCGCTGGCAGGCAGTGTTGAAGGTCCCCGAGGCTCTCGTCTGGGCAGTGGCCCGGATGGCCTGGCCGGCATCAAGGACGGGTGCATGCTATAGGAAGAACGGTTGCTGAGCGCCGAGTGGTGCGGGAAGTGGTCCTCGGAGTGGGACTGTGTCCCACCAGGGAGGCTTGATGGGCATCCAAAGGAGGCTTGCTGTGGGAACGGGGGCCCGTCAGCTCATCCCCTGCTGCATGCCTGGGATCGGCAGGCTCATGATGTCTTTTGCAGCCTGCATCGCCTCTGGCGTCGACAGCATCCGTACCAGTGGGGATGCGTACATGGACAGCATCGGGCTGCTCCACTCAACCCGAGCTGGAGGCCTTGAACCCAAGGGGGACCGAGGGCTGCCCGCCGCAGGACCAGCCTCCCCTCTATCCTTGTCTCGGTTCCGCTGTGAGGTAGGGCCCTTCCCTTGTTTCTTGGAGGGAAAGCAGTGACAGTTGGTCGAGGGGGCCTCGCTACGCCCCAACGACGCAGCGGCAGATGCGGAGTCCGCTCAGTGCGCCGGAGTTGGGGCCAGCACTGACTCCATCAGGAGAGCTTGAAGTCTAATGCGTCACTCCTTCTTAGTCCTTGGCTTAACCTGCAGATCTTGCAACTGTCGCTGATGTGAGTCTCACCGAGGCAGCGAAGACTCTCATCGTGCGGGTCACTCCTAGGCATAGAATGGCGACAGGAGTCACATTACTTGAAGCCTGGGGTTTGGGGCATGCCCCAAGCCCACTCTAACAACTGAAGAAAACAATCCACAAGTGGTACCACTAAGGTTGAGAAGAAAAGCTGCAGCAGAGCTGGAGCACAAAGTTCTGACTACCTTCACTGGCGACAAAACAAAACTGAGGGTCGGGGGAGCACATAGCTCCCCTTATAGAGCAATATACAGGCACCACTCCAAGGGTCGCCACTGTGCTCCCCCAGTATGGGTACTGCTAAGGAAAAAACATCCAGCACCGGTGCACATGGCGACACGCAAACCTACTGTGGAATACACATGAGCAATCGCTCGAAGAAGAACATTAGATCTTGATTTTTGTCACAAGTAGTTCAAGGTTATTTTGCGATCAGTGCGGCTGGAGGGACAGAGGAGGGAAGAGAAGACTGGTGGCCCTAATCAGTTGGGAAGGATTGGGCTTTTAAGGACAGAATTATGGAATTTATGAATTTTGTGGTATAGATGCACCTAGAAGAATACATCTATCTATCTATCTATCTAGAGAGGGAGAGAGATACACACACACACATACACACACACGGAGGGGGGGAGAAAGAGAGAGAGAGAGAGACCTTTATAAACTGACATTTATAAAAGCAACCCACGTTCCAGCAGAAGTTATTGTCAGGAAATATTTACCATGCAAGTCAGTCACTGTGCAATTAAAATTAAACTGATCTGTCAATACAATTTCTGTCCCATTTGGAACAATGATACAGAAATGTGAAGGCATGGATTTAGGGGTTACAGAGTAACAGGTCAGGATGATTACAAATAAGACACTGAGAGGATTAAAAAGAGGCTTTAAAGGGTGCTACAGTTCACATAACTGCATCTCACATGTTCACACTATCAGTACTTGCGCACAGATTTTAGGGGTTTAACCTAGACCCCAATTGCTGCAGTACTCAGTCATTCAGCCTGAAACAGAAATGTTTAAATAGGTATTCTGCATGTTAACCAAGAAAAGTCAAGTGAAATCTGAGGCAAGCTTTATAAAACCTAAAGTTCCTTAGGATTATGCTCAAACATTTCTCTTCCTTCTCCCTTCAAAAATCAGATTATATAACCCACTGCTGAGTCTGAATGCTTCCAATAAACATTCTCAGCTGTAATCCAAAGAAACCCTTATTGAACAAAGAATGATTCTTTCATTTATGACAACTCAAGGGTGATGAGAAAGTAATTTATTCCTATTAGTAAAACTGGTAGGAGTTATTAGCTGATGTTCTGGCAATCTGCGTACAACGTTATCCATACTGTGTTAACCATCCAAGAGAGTTTTGGGGACCATCCCCACATAGCCATAAAGGTTGCCCCCTCCCACCCACCATAAGAAATCTAGGGGTTGTGATTCTTCCCCACACTCCTGATGTCACAACCTAAAGGTTGAGGATTCATGAATTATTGAATTCTACAGGAAGACTTTTTTTTTAAATGGAAATATGAGCAACCTTTTAATTAACTACAGCTGACACCTTACCTTCAATAGGAAACTTCTGGGAAACATGAAGCTGTTTACGGTCAAGGTTTTCAGTCTTTCCTGAGGGGAGGTCTGATGTATCAAAAGCTGAATTTAGCAAGACTTTAACAGTATTGGTATTTACTTTATTTGTAGGCAGCATCTGGGGAATTTCCTGCCTGATTCTAGAAAAAGCATTCATAGAAATTCTTTTGAGGACTTTAACATTCATAACCTTTCTACCTTTCGGTGTGGAAAATGCAGAAGCTAAAGAATTATATGATCCATGTTCCTTTTTTTCTGTTAGCTTCATAGGAGAAATGATTGGGATACAGTTTTCAGTCAGTTTTACTCGTTTAGTTCTCTGATTTTGGGAGGACAATGGTGTAGAAAAGTTTGTTCTTGCAATGCTTTCATCTTTCAATTTTGGTGGAGATGGATGTCTCAAGTTATCATTTGATAACTCATTTTCACCGATAGCAGATTTAACATCTACATGAGTGCCAAAGATACCATCTGAGTTTTGAATACTACTACTATCCATGCCTGTCTGTTCATCTTCAGACTCTTGAATAGAAAACCCTAGATCAAAGTTAACAGGGAACAATTCCTGAGAACAGTCATAAAGATCTTCATTATCCAGAAACTGTTTGCTTACAATATTCATATTTTCAGATATTTTCAAAGTTCTGGTTCTATAGCTTATTAATGATTCCTTGGGGTTTGCATCACTGTCTAGAAAGCATTCATCTGAAATATGCCCTTCAGAAATTTGTCCAGCACTTGGTGCATCTTTATCACACAAATCTGGTGACATTAAAAGTTTGTTGCAATTGTACTTAGAAAGGCTTGCGTTGTTAGCATCAGAAAAATGTTCATCTTCAAATAAATTTATGCCCTCATCTTGGTCAATGGTCATATTTTCCTGGAACTTTTCAGAATCCTCTTTATACCTGTCAACTGAATTTCTGTCCAAAAGGCTATTTGTCAGAGCATGATCTACCATTGTTAAATCGTCCTTCTGAATTTCTCTGTGCTCTCCATTGTCACAGTCGAAGATGTCGTCCCAGCTAAGACCATTATTTGTCTTGCCAACAAAAGTCTCAGAATAGAAGCTTGGTTCTGAATGACATTTACTTATAGAGGAACACAATTTACTGGAGAAATTTAATTCTGAGCATTTCTGAGGGGGAAGTGACGGATTCTGGAACTCTGTGAAAGAGACAGAGGTTTTGCCCTGCAATCCCTCTGTGAATGTGTTGGAAATAACTTTTTGAAAAGGAACAGGCTGCTGGATTTCATTTTCTCTGGTTCTCTCCAATCCTTCACAATCGTGGAGTTTATTCAAAGGTGGAGGAGACTGTGACAAAAGCCTTTTTACATTTGTTAATATTTTTATCAATGAAGGATCCTCAGCTGGAGTTGTGAGTGCAAATGAATCCAACGCTGCTTCAGGTAGGTAAAACAAGCTACATGAAACTGGTGATTTCTCTTCTGTGAAGCTACTGTAACCAGAATCTGCACAGTTTCCGTCCAGTGAACTACAGGCTTGATTCACAGATTGACATTCCTTTACTATTTCATTTGCACAACTACTGACATTTCCACTGAGATCACTTGGAGCAGTAAGTTCATTTAAGTGAAATGTCACATTTTCTCTGTTATCATCTGGTAGACTTTTATGTACAGTACATTCAGAAACAGGGTCCTCTGCAGTTGAAAAAGAATCTGAAATGTTAACTTCTGTACACGGTGCAGGCACTTTCAAATTTAATGCAGATGCTCTTTTTGTGGTCTTGAAGTTGGTTGTTTTAAACAGTGAAATACATTCTGTATCAAGTTCGCTTAATGAATATGAACCAAGTTTTACTTTTGATCCTCGTGTCATGTTTTTTCTGGATGAAAATGCTTTCTGAGCCTTGGAGTTGCTGGTGGAAAGACATTTATTCCTTTGAGCATTTGAGGTTTTAACATCGTCCATATTTAAATAAGGCTGAATTTCCAGTTCATAGCTGCAGTCTCCCTGGTGAGAAACAAACAAATGGAACATTTAAAGTCAGATAAAAACAAATAGATTTTTTTTCTCTCTCTCACACTCATTTAAGGGGAAGGGATTACAGAGGGGGCTTCTATACTGTGGATTTGAAGAAAACTGTACCCAAAACAGCATGTATGTGGATTTACAATCCCTGCCCCCCAAAAACTACTAATTACTCTGAAGTCTCTTCTGTGACAGGGTATGCAATTTCTACAGTCTGAGGCAACATCATGAAGGAAAAAGCAAAGACATGGAGTTTTATCATAGCTTTTTAGAAACTCTGAAGAATCAATGACACTTAACAAAAGCAATTAGTTTGTAATACACTTTCAACTCTGGGATCCATTTTCATCAATGCTTGATAGACTTTAAAGGAATCTAAGATATAGAGAATTCAGCAGGCTTCATTCTTAGTTGTCTGTGCATTAAGTATAACTATATACCCTGGAAAATCAATTTAAGAATCAAAAGGTAATTTGACAAATTAACATCTAAAGATATAAGTGTAGATCTCCCAATATCCAGTAGAACATGTATAATGTACAGCCAATTTCTACATGAACTACTAAAAACAGGCACACAGAACTGTGTGTCATGTCTATGTGACCAGTGCTCAAAAATCTTCTAACATCTAGGTTACTGACATCTGTCCTAATTTCAGGCTTACAAGGAGTTACATAAATGTTCTAGTTTGCAATGCTAAATCATACAAAATGGTTTCTCCAAACAAGACTGCTTACTACTTACTGATAGGTGCAAAGACAGAGTTACAAAAGTCACATTTTAGCCTAAATACATATAATTTCTAAAGACTTAAAATGTCATCTGATAAACTGCTCCACAATTTAGCAAGTTTCAACAGTGCATCAGCTGCTCAGTAAAGTAGGTCATGAGAAAGAGGAAAACAACCCTCTCTCTCACAATGTTGTATTAAACCAACAACCTTGTCAGAATTACTGAGTTTAGTTTTTCCTAATACACAACTGGTTGATTTGGATACAGAGGACAATGCCCTATACTGCATTGTTCAGAGGAAAATACTGTAGTTCTCTTTTAAAAAAGAAATAACGAGGCTTGTTTCAGTGGAAGTTGTTGCACTTTCCAGTATTTCTTTGATCATTACTTCCAGTAGAACAACAAAATGGACCTTACTAATAGGCTATAACAATAAAACGGTAAAGTCAAACAATCCCTCAGAGAGGATTCACAGCAGCAAAATATGACAGCCATAGTAGCAGCTAAAGTAGCCAGTATCATCAATGTGGTTCTACAGAGATTAAGAGGATCTCAAAGAACAAATGAAATATTAGACTAATAGATTAATATGAGTTGGAGTGGTTATACTGTAGAATTGTAGACCATTCTGGATACAAATGATAGCTAGTTTGTATTACAGATGCCTGAAATGGTGTGGCTTCAACAATTTTCTCCTGTATGGTAGACAGGCCTAACGAGCACCTGAGAAAGTCCCCTGAAGCTAACATGTTGGAGTTCCCAGTAGTCCACAATTCACCACTGTTGGAATGCTATCATCATGTATTTTAAAACTGTTCAAGTATGATTAAAAATATAGATGAACTAAACCTAATAAAATATGGATAACAAAGACACATTTGTTGGATCCCAAACTGTTTCAAACAGTTTTATGTACTTGAAAACTTATGTTCCCCCTCAGTCTTCTCTTCTTCAGACAAAACAAACCCAATTTTTTCAATCTTCCCTCATATGTCATGTTTTCCAGACCTTTAATAATTTTTGTTTCTCTTCTCTGGACCTTTTCCAATTTGTTCACCTCTTTCCTGAAATGTGGTGCTCAGAAATGGACACAATACTCCAGTTGAGGCCTAACCAGCGTGGAGTAGAGCGGAAGATTAGAACAGGAGTGATAGGAACCCCACACTGATATTTATTTTACTCTCTATGTGACATGCTGAATAAAAATTATTTCCTTAGTAAGATGAAACCACAAGGGTGCAGTGGTGGTCGTGGGTGTGCTGGAAGCTGAGGAAGCAATGCCAGGGAAGCACTTAACACATTAATGCCTCAGTATAGAGGCACTAGGTTCCCCCTCACAACACTGAGCGCACAGCCCCCAGGTCCCACAACTAAAACTCTCTTTCCCTGAAACCACATAACTTGCTAACTCCCCTTACTCCTACACTTGGCTGCTCATCTCCCCAATGTCTGTACTTTTCCTTACCTTAAACACAAAAAATCTGGAACGTTAATAAAAATAAGAACTGCCTGCATTTAAGGCCAGTAGCAGTTTTAACACATGCTTAGTTAAAATATGGCACAGTCTCAAACTATTTTAACTATCTGTCAACAGGATCAGAATGCTGGCAATATTGCAAAAGGGAACTATCATAATCAAAAGGCTGTAGTGTAGTTTTTCTCCTTTGTCTATAGCTCAACTTCTCTCCCACTGCAATTTTCAAGATCCATAATTGTAATATTTACAATAATGCTAAAGCACCCTCCGGTACACACTTTATCCAGAAAGCAATTTTTAAAAAAATTCATTGAGCCAAAGAAGGACAATGGAAGTAAATACTATTGTAGGCAAAGTATTAGCCATACCAAAAGTATTCAATTAAGCACTGTGTATCTTCAGGCTGATAGCAAAAAAATGGGCTATACCTGGAACCAGCTAGAGCGAATGGCCCAGGATAGAGGACTCTGGAGATCTGTGATTGGCGGCCCATACCCCGATTGGGGTGACGGGCATGAGTGAGTGAGTGAGTGAGTGATATCTGCTCATGATTCTGTCCCGCATTCAGCAGAATTTCCAATTTTGAAAGAACACATAAATCTGTCATGTTCATTCCAGATGGAAAACATATTATTTTAATTATTTTCCTTTATTTGTACAGAAATGCTTAAATTTACACAAATGTATTCTAATTATTAGTCTGTTCTGACCTTGTATAATTTAATCTTCAAGATGTTTAAATGCTATTAAACTGTTTTGGAGTTTAAGGGTCAACTTGGTTTGTTACCATGTTACACAGAAATCCTTGCTAACAGTCGGTAGAAAATCCATTCCATCTGCCCAGTTCTCGTTGCCTTAGTAATAAAGCCACACAAGCATTAAAAGCTTCCTGCAGTACATATGTTTGTTACAAAGGGTCAGACATAAATATATATTTTTAATGTTCCAATTTGTTCTTTGAATACATGGCAAACAGGCTAAAATGGATAACACTTACTAGGTTCTCAATTGCCATAAAACAAAATAAACTCAAAACTCTATTAAATGCAAAATAAAAATACGACAATCTATTTTTAGTTTTAAATGTTTTAATTGTATTTGTTTACTTTTTCGTATGAAAACAGCTGCAGGGTAAATTTGAGGTTTCTTCAAAATCAGATTAAGAGGGCACAATGACAGAATGATAGTTTGTTTTCCTCTTTGCAACAAGCCTATAGAGAATACACAAAACATCTACAGAGCAGGTAAGTCTTCAAACATTTATATTAGAATCAAGTATTTTAAATCACACTGTTCCAAGTAAGTGCTTAATAGTCTCACCATGTACTTCTAGTTTATTTGCTGGTTTTGAACAAAACAGTGTTAATTTCCTTATACAAACCATCGTCGTCTGAAGTGCAACATCTTGGTTATTTAAAGTGGTGGCTCTGACTTGCATTTGCCTTAATATTTCTATTATTAAGGGCTGTAAATTAACGTTACAGGAGAAGGATTAGTAGCAGAACATTTGGCTAACTATATTTATAGTAGGTACTGGTAGTACTCCATAATACCTGAGACTGCAAAGTGATTTCACTTATAACCACACCACTCACTTTCTTAAAACACAGCCTTTTTAGATTGCAGTTCTACAGGCTTGGTCTCTGCCTAAAGGTTAATTCTCAAGAAGTTACAGTAAAACCCCTTCATCCATTGTTGAGATCAGTGGGGGTGGGTCTATACATATAACCACCTTAAGGTACATCAAAACATCTGAAACGTGATATGGCTGGAGTCCTCACTGAGGACTAGTGCCTTAACTTCATTTGAAGAACAGTGGTCTTGATTAAAAGAAAGTGCTGATAATTTGAAAATTGCATCCTGACCACATATAATACACAGTCCACAGGTGCATACCTAGATGCACTATGCCTGCCACAATTCAGGGCCACTGCACCTTTATTCCCCATTAGTAGTCCAGCAAGGGCATGTGCACTCTCAGGCTTCCAGCCCCCAAGCTGCTGCCTCTCAGGTGATGACACACGTCTCTCTTACTGCTGACCAGGGAATTTCCAGGCTGAACAGTTCCCTGAATTCACTGTTATTCCCAGCAAAACACAATTTGCTTCAGTAGGTCTGCTTCACCTCTCCCCTCAGAGACTGTACAAAGTGCAATTGTCCCAGTTATATGGAACCACACAGTTCTTTCTAAACAAGCATATTTTATTCTTAAGGTAAAAGCTCTACACTGAAAACATTAAAACCAATACAAGAACCTATATGCATGCTAATAATCTTACCAGTGATTTCCCCAGCCCCCCTATATTTTTCCAATAAGGGCTCCAGCAGGTGAGTCCTTCACTCCCACTTCTCCCCATCCCCTCACCCCAAGAGATCTCTTTTGTGGTCACAAGTTCGTAACAGCCTCGGCTCAGAACTAACTCTCAGGTCTTATGGGACGTCAGTAAGCCAAGTCCTTCCAACTCTTCCCTAAGGATTGGGGCCTTCTATGCAGGGCCAGCTTTAGGAACTGCAGGGTCTGATTTGAATACTCGGTGGCAGTCCGGGTCTTCAGCGGCACTTCGGTGGCAGGGGGTCCTTCGCTCGCTCCAGACCCCTCGCTGCCAAAATCCCAGAGCGAGTGAAGGACCCCCCCACTGCCGAAGTGCTGAAGAAGACCTGGACTGCCACCAGGTATGTAAAAAAATTAAAAAGGAGCCTAAGGCGCAGGGCCCTTCTAGGCTTTGGCATGCGGACCTCTTCGGCGCAGGGTCCAATTCCAGGGAATCGGGGGAACTGGCTAAAGCCAGTCCTGCCTCCATGAACCAGAGGTCCTGCCCATTTGCTGGATCAGAACAAAGGCCCTGAATCAGTTTAAACTGGGGTTAGATATTCAAAAGTCCTTTCCTTCGTCTGATGGTCTCTGGTGAAACTACATTGGTTCTTTGAACTGTCTTTATGTCATAGGTGATCAGCAAACAAAAAGATCCTCCCCTCCACATAGCTTCAAAGACAGTCTGTAGGTGGGGTTTTGCAATATCCTCCTCCCCAGTACTTCCTAGAAATTTCACTTCATACTTATTGTCCCAAAGAGAAATCACATCTGCTATATTGTTCAACAGTCATTTGAAATTCACCTTATTTCCCAGAGATTGCATTAATCCTTTCTCCTACAGAAGTCCCATACAATTCCCCCACCACAGATATTAAATGTAATTCAGTAAGGTTTAACTTATTTCCATAAGGTTTGCCCAGGACATTGCTGGATATTGTCATATGTGCCACAGTGCCTATATGTTGATGCCTTGATCCTGCAAACGTCTAAGCATGTGCTTCAAGTCAATGGGATTTCTCATGGCGCTTAAAAGTTACATGTGTGTAAATGTTACCAGGATCAGAAACAGGTCCTAAATACATTGCTTAGCCAAGTCTGCACTTGTTGGTTCAAAGAAATTTACACGCTTTATTGGCTAAGCCAAAATCTTCAAGACAATTGCTTCCAGATATTCTTATTTTCCTTTTAGATTTTGCAGGTTTTTTTGCATTTAATTTCATAACAAAATGTTAGTCTTGAAAGATTAAAAACTCCTTAACTAGTAAAATCTTAGAACTAAGGTTATTCCAATATAATCATCTCATCCACAGAACTTTCTGTTAATCTTTCTCTTGTTAACAGCATGTGCAACATCGCCAAGTTAGTTTTGCCAAAGCATGCCAAAGTTTTGGAATTTCCTGACTTGACTAATATTGCACACAATATTACTACTGTTTCCCATTATCTCCTATTTCATAAAGGAATTCTGCATGTATGACTGGCTAGGCATGACTGACTCCTAGACTTTTAGGAGGTGAGGTAAGGTCCCTTAGATTTGTGTTCAATCTATGAATTTGAAACCACACTCTATTATTCAAGTTGATGCCAATATAACATTTTAGCAAATTATAATGTTTTCAATTTTATACAATTAGAATAGCTATATATTTAACATTTTATCTCAACTCAATATACATATTGAGGAGGTGATTCTAGTTGTTCATCAGATAAGCATCAATGTAATGAGGTGATTACGTTGGAATTGTGCTCTCTCTCAAATTACCAGAGGTGGGTACACAATAACAGACAGATTCTTGAGTGCGGTATTCAATTTATACATTTAGATTTTTTTTTTTAATTTAAAGGATAAAGGAAAACATCAATTGGCGCATGCATATAACATTTTTAAAAGTCCCCCCCTCTTAAAACCAGTATTTAAAAAAAAATACTTATTTTACTTACAGATTATTTAAAAGTTAAATAGTTGTTTCAGCTGCCATCTTTCTGAGGTAACCAAATCCATTGCTGACAACTGTTCCTTGTAGGGAGGGTTTTTGTTTTTGTAAAAGGGTAGTTGATTTATCCATTAAAATGTGAGAGAGCTATACTAATTCCAGCTCTCCCAGCTACACTCCCCCTAATGCTGACCTATTATCGGCTCTGGACTCCCCATCCCTGCCGTTGCTGCTTGGATGAACAGTTTAGTTCTCAAAGTGCTGCCTGAATCCCATGAATAAATATGTCTCTGTTACTGCCACAGCTAACCAAGCCTTAAGACGTAGATACAGCTACAATGAAAATTAAGGGAAAGATTCTTACTGATGATTAAGATTATAACAATCTTCTCTCCTAAAATAAAATCAGAAGAGTTAGCATTAGGACTCCACCTGCCCAGAAGCAAGGAGCAGTGCAACTATCATGGCTACTATGACTAAGCCTGCTTTGACCTTAGCACATGGAACTCTGTGTCTCAAGGCTCATCTCCTAGTACTAATTCTGTTTATCTGTCATTATCCTTCAAGATCACTCAAGAAGAAAAGAAAAAAAATGACAGATAAAAGATAATTAGCAATTAGGGTGGGTGCACCTCTGAGAAACTGAGGTTGCTAGAGGGCAAGTTTCACCATAAATTTTGAAATCTCTTAGTGAAATGTTATCCGTCACAAATTCCAGATTCATAATGGAGTTGGCTTACAGAGCTAAGGCAAGTGGTATACTCACCACCACAGGTGGTTTTATACATGGCTTTTTCTTTAAAATGTTTTATATACAAAGGATCTTCACTCTGCAGCTACACCGCACTACATAATTATACAAGATGTGCCTGTTTGCTAGCTTTGTTCTCACATGTCACCCTGACTTACTGATGATCTGCAGCAAATGAGACAGTAGGGAAGACAGTTAGACCAGCAGTGGCATAAGTCTCATGCCAAGGCTAACTAGTTGCAGCAAGAGTTTTCAAAGCTTTCTGCTGTGCGGCCTGGAAGGAAGCAAAAAAAGTCATTTTCCTCCACCATAGCATCCACAAAATCTTAGACGGCAGATTTGTTCTGGGTGGAAGAGCCCAGTAAATCCAGACTGCCTGAGCTCAGTAGCTGATCTGAGCCCACTCCACTGCAAGAAAATGTGTTATTTTGCAGAGAAGACAGATCAGTTTAGGAATGGGCTGTCTGTTTCTATGGTGAGACAGGGCAAGGCTCCAGGGACCAGGGCCTCATCTGTCCTGCTAGTTTCAATCAGTGATGATCACTGGGGTAATAGAGGTACTGAGAGAACTTCATCCCAAAACCTGTGCATGGGATCCACGTACTTCTTGGCTGGGGAAGGCCAGTTATGAAGTACTGGATTCCTGGCTTGAGAAGACTGTCAATGGTTCTCAGAAAGGGCAGGTTGCCGATTGCTTTGAAAGAAACATTAGTCTGGTTTTTGCTCAAAAAAAATAATCGCTTGCTACTGATTGTTTAGTTAAATTTCAGCCAGTAGCGCATCTTCCTTTCTTGAGTAAGTGTGACGTTCCCCTGGTGTTATCCGGACCAGTGATCTGCTAGGTCACTCCAATCCTTGACTCTGGGAGCCAGCTTTACCCTGCTCTGCTGTGAGAACCCCTGCTCCTGGGCTGTTCATGCACAGTCTCTGTCATGTAAGCTGCTCCTTGGATTGTGCAACCAAATGATTTAGTTGGAGATTGGTCCTGCTTTGAGCAGGGGTTGGACTAGATCACTTGTTGAGGTCCTTTCCAACCCTGATATTCTATGAATCTATGAAACTTGCGCAACATTTCATTCTATTTCATTTTATACTCTTTAAAAAAAGTATTATTTCATGTTTTCTCATATTTGCGAAAAACACCAGGCTCTACCTATGAATTCCTAACTAGCCTAGGTCCAGACTACTTGAGGGACTGACTCTCTCCCTGAGCCACCCTCGTCAAAAGAGGGGGCTGCTGGAAGACTGCTTTCTGTGAAGACTCCAAGATTCTGGGACTTGCTTCCCTGCTTCATCTGAAATGGCCTGCATCCAGTGACCTTCCAGGAATATCGCAAAAAACATCTATTTCATAAAAAAGAATGAGGAGTACTTGTGGCACCTTAGAGACTAACAAATTTATTTGGGCATAAGCTTTCGTGGGCTAAAACCCACTTCATCAGATGCATGCAGACTACTACGACTACCACTCTGAAATCAGTTTGATAGGGTTTTTGGAGGGGGCTATGGATATGCTTTTTAGATCATGTCTGGCAGAGTTCCTGTTTGAATTATTTTATTGCTGCTGGGTTTCTGTTGCAATACTCATAAGTTAGGGCACCTACAGCACTGCATAAGCATATTCTGTATTTAAATAAAATAAATAGGAAATTAATCCTCAAAATGCCACAATCAAAATGTACAGTCATGATTATACACTAGAACAGCATTTATTAAATCTACACCATGACACCCGTCCTTCCCTATTCCACGACTGCCTTATGAGCCTTCTCCCACTTAACAATATGTTCATGACTCCAGACTGAGAACCTATGCTCTAGAAGGGCTTTAGACTTCTAGTGTTCTAGGCTGAAATGGAAAAGATTAAACTGGCCCTAAAATGTATATTTATAATTTACCATTAACTCACTTTCCTGGCAAGAAATGCAACTGCAATGTCTCCATTCTCTCCCAATGATTAACCATGGCTGTTCAAGAAACTTTGGCAGCTAAGCAACAGATTCTGATGACCTGGAAAACTTCAGCATACCAAAGAGCAACATTTATGGATTATGCTGAAGCTAAATTGGAGGAAAATGCAGAATAGTGTCAAATTAAAATCTTCAGACTTTGTTGATACATATATCTGTACATAATCTCACCTACACACGCATTTTACTATAAACACCTAAATGCCACCAATCAATGACAATCTAAGGAAATCAATAATATTCCCAACTTAATTTTCATCCCTGCATATTTGATTGGTGTACTCTTGACCTAGCTCTTACCTTTTAAAACCCAAAGGATAAGGTTCTGGGTTTTTTTAGTATTTTATACTGTGATAATTAGAGCACTTTTTGTGAGATATTCCTGAAGTATATTTTCAGTGCTTGTATGTGATACACAAATTCATCATTGTCACGAGTGCATTTAATACGTGCAAGTGATATGCAAGTACTCCAAAACTTTTCATGTTCTTGGACGATTGGTATTGTCCCTTTTTGTGATTTTGTTATTATGTTGGTTCCTTGGTATGTGTTTATTTCTCTTATTGTGAGTTTTCTGAAAAGTGATACCTGGATAATAATAGTTATTAAAACTAGAATAAACTTATGTCATAACATTCTGCAGAAAAAACCAAAATACTTACCTTTAAAACAACAGTTCAATAGCTCAGGATAAACATTTGAAAATAAAAGACTGTAAGTGAGGGATATTTTAAGATGTTCAGTTTTGTAAATATTTGCTGGCCACTATGTCGTCTTTAAAAACTACATACATTTTTTCCTCCTTTCATCTTGACTGACAAAGATACAGAGACTAAAGCACTATGTGGGCTTGTCTACGCACAGAAAAGGCTGTGAAAAGCTATTGCTGTATAGCTATCAGTCAGTATTAACCTAAACTGCTATTGTGGTTTAGATTAACCCACTTCTTAATCTAAATTGCAAAAAGGTACTTAGTGTGGAATAAGAATGCCCACACAAGGAATTAGTGTGGAACAGCTAATTGCACATTAAATTTACACCCAGCTATTTCACGCTCACATCTCTGAATTTTAATGTGGATAAGCCCTTAAACATATTAGAATTTCCTTTTTTTTATTATTATGCAGTTGATGTATATCTATGCTTGCATCCCTAGTCAAATATAGTAACTCAAAGAGCCTACCTCTTCATGTCTCATCAGTTCTATCATTTCCATAACACTAATAAAATGGTAGCAACGATCCGAGTGGTCAACCAGATAGGTAGGAAAGGGACGATTCTGCCAAAGTCTCCATTCAGATAGGGAAAGTTCACGAGTTCCTTCCACTCGAGATGCCTGCAGTTTCAAATAAATATTAACATGAAGATTTCAATCATGCAATTGGTTCACAAAACAAATAGAAACAATGAAGAGACCTTGTGGCACCTCAGAGACTAACAAATATATATGGGCATAAGCTGTCGTGGGCTAAAACCCACTTCATCAGATGCATCAGATGTTGCATCTGATGAAGTGGGCTTTAGTCCACGAAAGCTTATGCCCAAATAAATTTGTTAGTCTCTAAGGTGCCAAAAGGACTCCTCATTCTTTCTGCTGATACAGACTAACACGGCTACCACTCTAAAACAAATAGAGTCCCAGTTCTCTATGGAAACCACCCTCAAATGTCCTGAACAAAAGAGAAGGCCAATAAACTTATTATTATAAGGGAGATACGTCTCTTTTAATAAAAGGAAATATTCTCTGCTTTTAGTCTTGAACTATGTATTCTGTACTATTTTCCAAGTAACCAAAAGAAACCCGTAACTATTGCCATTTGTCATGCACAAAGCATGCGGATCTAAAATGTGAAGTGACAGATGGGGATCCCTATTTATTCTTCGCATCAAGAAAGAGCCCACTGAGTGGGAGTCTTGCCTTCTCTAAGTTAACAGAGGGATTTCAAAATACTGATAATTACTGAACATCATCACTGTGGATATAGTCTTCTTTTTACAAAAGAGTGTATATAAAACTTTTGGAAGTGTTAACACAAGTTATTTGTATCCAACAGAAATAAGTTTCCTATGCCTATAATAGCAGCAGGAGACGACAATATTCTACAAATATTTTAATTTACAGGAAGTGGGTTTCAGATATTAGAAAAATCTCACATGCCAAACAATCTTGGATTACAATTCCCCGGTTCTTTCTCATATAGATATCAGAATGTCCTTAAATTATATTTTTTAGATAGGCTTCCTTAGAACCTTTTAAATTTTATTCACTATTCAGAAGTCTTTAGGATTATTTTCCCTGTCAAAGGATTTCTTTGAATTGTTCTCAAATATATGAAGAAGAATCTTGATCTGGGAAACACATTAGATAATATTCTGTCAGCATCTAGCATCACTATAGCAGAAGTAGTTCAGATTTCTCTATAATATTACAATAATTTCTACACTGTAAAATTATCTGATCAATTCTAATATTAAGGAAAGACACGTCCAAAAATCAATG
This sequence comes from Chelonoidis abingdonii, assembly GCF_003597395.2. Classification (NCBI taxonomy): domain Eukaryota; kingdom Metazoa; phylum Chordata; order Testudines; family Testudinidae; genus Chelonoidis; species Chelonoidis abingdonii. The sequence continues at coordinate 142,296,582 of NC_133772.1, read as the reverse complement.
GCAGAGATCCACTTCTGTAATTTCTTCTGAGTCTTCTAGTGACATTACATTAAGGTTGAACTTACTGCTATTTCCTCCATATTTTCTAAAGTTTCAAAGCGACTTTGAGACAATATTGGTTCTTTGACTCCATCACTTTCTCTTAGTTTGTATAAGCTGTTCCATACTTCAAATTCCTCTGATGTTAGGAACCAATTTTCACGTGAGTCTGTTTGCTTTGTGCCTGCAAATGGATAAAAATGAAAACATCTTAGGAAAAATAAATCTATGTAACAAAGAAAAAGACACAGTGATTAATTAGGACCTCATATGATACCAACCACAGGAAAACAAATTCCTATTGCCACATTGGTAGTAAACATTAACCTTTTCAGTCCTATTTTTCTTGTATACTAAATTTGTTAGCATATTAACTTTTCTCCCAGAATCTTTCTGATATCAGTAAAGAATGAGTTTGAATTTGAAGGCCAGAGTGCTGGTTTATAACCTGTGAGTGATCATATTCACATGACCCAATACTGAGCTATACTTTATTATGGCTGGCACCTCCAAATATGTGGGGAAATATATGTCCAGGAAAGAGACCAAAGTACGGAAATATGTATAAACAAGAGTGGGTGGCTGATGAGAGGTGCCTAAGATTTAGTTATGGTGTTTGATTGATAAGAGGTACTTGTTATTGCAGATGTCTTCTGTAATGGATAAAATAAGGATCCACTGAAAGATGTTTATGTTAACTCAAAAAGAACTGGAGTACCTGTGGCACCTCAGAGACTAACAAATTTATTTCAGCATGAGCTTTCGTGAGCTACAGCTCACTTCTTCGGATGCATAGAATGGAACACATTCTATGCATCCGAAGAAGTGAGCTGTAGCTCACGAAAGCTCATGCTGAAATAAATTTGTTAGTCTCTAAGGTGCCCACAAGTATTCCTGTTCTTTTTGCAGATGCAGACTAACACAGCTGCTACTCTGAAACCTCTGTTAACTTAGTAAGAACTGGCAGTTGTCACAGCTATCAGTAATAATGACCAGATTAGAATCCTCTTTAGTTTATCAATCATGCATCTTAAAGATATCATAAGGAAATTCCATCAATAGTTAGGTAAAAAAAAAGTCAAAACAGGTCATAGTAAAGTTAATCATGGGAAGTATTTTCCCTCCAAAAAGAATTTCTCTGTCTTAGAAGTTTTGGGAGTTAGACTGGGAATTAACAGTCGGCATTCCAGCAAGTACAGAGGAAGGAACCAAACTACCTTTTCTTCACCTACATCAAGTGGTAAAGTATGTCTTCTTTCTGTATTCTGGATAGTGCTGTACTAAATACTGATTGTTAATCTTTGATTGAATAAATCTATTTCAGCCTGTTATTTGATAATCTCTAATTGCTATTGACTTCAAACATGCAGCAACACAAACTGAAATGGATAGGCAGAAGAATCAGTTAAAAGCAAAAAAAATTCAAATGTTCTGTTTTATGGAGGAGTAGTGGAGAGAGGTGCGTGTATACTTGTAAACAAACACTGGCATGCCCTGCAGGTGATGATAATTGTCACACAGGGCAAACACGGTCCCTCAGTTAATCATATGTTGCCAAAAGACCAAGGAGAAAACAGAAACTATCGGATGGAATTATTGCACTGCCTAAACAGTGAAAATCTGTTAAAACCAAACAACTGATTAATCCCTTAACTATTTTGGTCCCCATTTTACCTATCAAGGGCATGTGGATGGGGAAGAGAGCACACAGGAAAGAACTAGAGCAATCTTCGGGGAGAAGGAAGAGAAAGTAAGCAGAGTACCCAGAGTGCTAATTCTTGTCCTCAGTTGACACCTTATGTAGCCAACACCAAACTCCTGAAATGAACACTCTGGCATTGAGGCATAAGAACAATGGAGTGAGTCCTTAGTTCACAAGGGGCCTACCCCACTGTTCATAACTGTCCTTTCCAGGTGCCTCACTCAGATGTCACAATAATACATGACTTTCATATATCAATTCAAAGGCTGGTTCATGATATATGATCATAGGTAAAAATAAACTGTAGAAAGAAATTGGTTACATGTAACTTTTACACTTATATGAAAGGCATATTTGTTCTCAGTATATTACAGTATAAACATAGGCAGTTTTTCAGATTACACATGACATAGAATCACATCATAGAATATCAGGGTTGCAAGGGACCTCAGGAGATCACCTATTCTAAAACCCCCTGCTCAAAGCAGGACAAATCCTCAGACAGATTTTTTCCCCAAATGGCCCCCTCAAGAATTGAACTCACAACCCTGGGTTTTAACAGGCAAATGCTCAAACCACTGAGTTATCCCTCTCCACATTCACCTAAATTGCTTTAAGTGCACAACCACTCAACACACATCACAATATTAATAAGAGCACACAATAATTTTTCAAATATCACTTTATGCTGAGACACTAAACAACTCCCATACCTCCAGAAAAAACCAACCTCTCCCACCTCACCTGTGAGAGAAAATGGATCGTATATGGCATCAGACTTGGAAAAAGGAAATTGGACCAAACACAGAAAGCAAATTCCAGGGTGGACTGTCTTCCAACACCACCACCCTGCTTCCAATCATACAGTACACCGCTACCTCGATATAACTCCACCCAATATAACACGAATTTGGATATAACGTGGTAAGCAGTGCTCCGGGGGGGTGGGGCTGTGCATTCCGGTGGATCAAAGCGAGTTCAATATAACATGGTTTCACCTATAATGCGGTAAGATTTTTTGGCTCCCAAGGACAGCATTATATCGAGGTAGAGGTGAAGTAGGAATCATCCACGCAAGAGAACCAAATTTAAAGGTACAGCATAAAGATCTGCAATATCGAGAGCCAAAACCTACTTGTTTTTAACAGATAAAAAATAATAATAAAAAAAAATCCATCCAATTTCACCCATCAACTTAATAGGAGCCAGTGCAATCTTTGGAGCAAAGATTAAATAAGTTCCCTGCATTAAAGATCTACGTAAACAGGTAGATTCTGTAGAAGTTGAAGTTTCTCAGCATTTTATGCTTTTAAAATACTCCATTCATCCCATTGCCCGAGACTAACCTTATTTCACCTCTAAAGTGCTTAAGATTAATAAAGATCAACGTTCCTTAAAGACACTTAGTGCCAAAAGAAAGCTGTTTATTACTTTGCTACGTTACAATCCATTATATAATAGTACCATGCACCAAGGTTCAATGTTAGGAGGCGAGAAACAGAAGCACTTAAGTAGCACAACCAAAGACTGGCTTTAAAGAAGGCATGACCTAAATAGCAGAGAGAAACAGTTCAGCTTTGTTTAAGTGTTAGGAATCAGATTTGTCTCTTTTGTAGTATCTTTATGTTTCCAAAAATCCACAGAAAGGGAAATTCTTTGTAGTTGTAAACAAAGGATTTAGAAAGCAAACTCCAGTGTTATTAAATGCTGTTACAATGTCAGTTTCAAGAGACTAAATGGACAAGCTAAATATTTAGCAATTTTGAGGGAGATGGAGACGTGGAGTAAGAGAGACACTTTATAAACGAAGAGGGATCAAGGTTGACCATCTCAAAAATGACATACATTAAAAATAAGCTTCTGGTTCCATTTAAGAGACACCACAGAACTACAGATATTTCTTTTCCAAGAAATTGTCATATACATACGCAACAGGAGCACCTATTCCAAGGAGCTTTCAGCCACCTGTAGTGTGGCTTGGGTCTGTGGTCAGTCTGGAGAGCAACTTCTGTCAGGGTTCCCCTTCCCTACCTGTCAATGACCAGATGCCCTGAAGATTCTAAAAGATACTCAGATACATAAAGAACAAAAAAAAATAGGCCCCAAATGAACTATTTACTCCCTTAGAAGAGTTAAGCCTCCCTGCTCAGCTATGACAGAGCTCAGGAAAGAAAAAATATTGCACGTGTGCTACCTTCAAGTTGTCACTAACTTAAAAGAACAGTGAGAGTATATGGAGGATCTCCTGTGCACTGGTTTTGAAACAATAATGCAGTTATGGACAAGATTTGAGTCTCAGAAACCGGTACACAGATGATGTTCCTGCTTTTTTGTTTGCAATAATAAAATCTCACTCATGGCAGAAATGTGATCACCTACCAATGGGTCCATTACATATAGATATACATGTACGCACACATGGGAACAAGTAAGTCTCCAGACCATCCCTGGAACATACACTACTGTTTGCGCTTTTCACAGTGGCATCACTACCTTGAAAATCAGAGGGGTAGCCGTGTTAGTCTGGATCTGTAAAAAACAACAACGAGTCCTGTGGCACCTTAAAGACTAACAGATGTATTGGAGCATAAGCTATGTTGCTTTTTACCCTGAAATGACTGCTCCACTCAAACTGAAGGTATACCTTGTATTTCTGACCCCTGCCTTCCTGTTAAGGAAGAATTCAATTGCTTAGAATGCATCTCAATATCTAAAGCTATGGGCAAATACAGACTCTGTGCTCCTAAGTGTTTTCATTTTCCATAAAAATTAAGGAAATAAAACTGAAATCAGGTCTCTACTTGCTGTTTACTAATCTTGCTATTTGACATCCAGAATGTGTGTAAGAGCACGTCTACACTACCCGCCGGATCAGCGGGTAGCAATCGATCTATCAGGGATCAATTTATAGTGTGTAGTGTAGATGCAATAAATCGATCCCCGATCGCTGTCCTGTCTACTGCTGAACTTCAGCTCGGTGAGAGGCGGAAGCCTTTGCTTTCCAGCCCCAGCTCGGGGCCTGCCGCAGCAGGGGAGAGAGGGCACATCCATCGCATTAGAAAGGTAAGACTACTGATATTAAAATATGAGTTGTGTGCTTTTATTTGTAGAATAAAAACTGTTAATTATTATAAAGTTTTTTTTAATATAGCGCTTTTATCCAAAGTGCTTTACAATAGTTAGTTAATGGTACAAACAACATTTGGAGAGATCATTAGGTGGTCCGCCAAGCAATTTTCAAGTAGTCCACAAAAAAAAAGAAGTTTGAGAATCACTGGACTAGATGATCCTTGTGGTCCCTTCTAACCCTATGGTTCTATGATTGTTTTTCTGCTCTCCTCCCCGTGAAGAGGAGTCATGCAAGCAGACTCCTCCTATCTGCTGAGTTTGCAGCTCAGAGCACATGGCAGAAAAGGAATAAAGACCCCAAACAAAGGAACTAACTATCTCTATGCTGCCTAGATTCTGGGGAAGGAGGAAGAACGCGGAGTACTTGTGGCACCTTAGAGACTTAACACATTTATTAGTCTCTAAGGTGCCACAAGTACTCCTCGTTCTTTTTGCTGATACAGACTAACACAGCTACCATTATGAAACCTGTCACCATGGGGGAGGAAGGTGTTTCTAGGAATAAGCAAGAGATCCCCAGCTTCTTAGCCTGGGTTAGCCCAAAGAGCAAATAGAGCTTGCTGATGATAGAAGCCTATATTACTGTAACTTATTTCTGTGTCTATGTTTGCTTGATTTAACCTTGTCAATAACAATCTAATTTCATTCTCTTCTTTAATAAACCCTAACATAGGTTACTATGTGATTGGCTACAAGCACTGTCTTTGGTTTGAGACTCAAAGTGCAACTGACGTGAAGTAAGTGACTGGGTCTGTTGGGATTAGGAGTAACTTGAATATTGCTGTGATTTTTGGTGTAAGGGGCTATCAATCATAAAGATACGCTCACTTGGGTGGCAAGACAGACTGGAGTACTCAAGGGGACTGTCTGTAACTCTGTGTTGAGACTGTTAAAAAGTCTTTGAAGAGTTGGCACTTAGTGCAGTTGGTTGGTGAAATCTAAGCTTGGAACTCACGATCAGTTTGGGGTTTATGCCCTGGTTTTTACCAGTCTGCCCCTGAGGTTGGTAGTCATACTTTTGCGTCGCCTTTGAGTTTGTCACACATGATGCATTTTAACACCCACTGGGTAAGGTACTTCATTTTTCTGTAGTGTACAAACTTGCAAAGGTAACACAGTGAAGTGAATATCAGAGTGAATAATGACTTGGTCCTGAACTAAGAGAGTGTTTACAATTTAATACCATGTTATTTTCCTGTGATGTTTATCCTTTCTTGAAGGATCCGGGATATGGGGAAAGCGGTGGATGTGATATATCTTGACTTTAGCAAAGCTTTTGATACTGTCTCCCACAGTATTCTTGCCAGCAAGTTAAAAAAGTATGGACTGGATGAATGGACTAAAAGGTGGATAGAAAGCTGGCTGTCGGGCTCAACGGGTAGTGACTAACTGCTCGATGTCTAGTTGGCAGCCGGTATCAAGTGGAGTGCCCCAGGGGCTGGTCCTGGGGTCAGTTTTGTTGAACATCTTTCTTAATGATCTGGATGATAGGATTAATTGCACCCTCAGCAAATTTGCAGATGACACTAAACCGTGGGGAGAGGTAGACACACTGGAGGGAAGGGTCCAGAGTGACCTAAACAAATTGGAGGATTGGGCCAAAAGAAATCTGATGAGGTTTCATCAAGGACCAATACAGAGTCCTATCCTTAGGAAGGAAGAATCCCATGCACCACTACAGGCTGGGGACTGACTGGCTAAGTAGCAGTTCTGCAGAAAAGGACCTGGGGATTACAGTGGATGAGAAGCTAGATTTGAGTCAGCAGTGCGCCCATGTTGCCAAAAAGGCTGACGGCATATTGGGCTGTATTAGTAGGAGCATTGCCAGCAGATCGAGGGAAGTGATTATTCCCCTCTATTCGGCACTGGTGAGGCCACACCTGGAGTACTGCATCAGGTTTGGTTCCCCCACTACACAAGGGATGTGGACAAATTGGAGAGTCCAGCGGAGGGCAACGAAAGTGATTGGGGGCAGGGACACACGATTTACGAAGAGAGGCTGAGGGAACTGGGGTTATTTAGTCTGTAGAAGAGAAGAGTGAGAAGGGATTTGATGGCAGCCTTCAACTACCTGAAGCAGGGTTCCAAAGAGGATGGAACTAGGCTGTTCTCAGTGGTGGCAGATGACAGAATAAGAACCAATGGTCTCAGTGTGGGGGAGGGATAGCTCAGTGGTTTGAGCATTAGCCTGCTAAACCCAGGGTTGTGAGTTTAATCCAGGGGTACGCAACCTATGGCACACATGCCGAAGGCGGCACGCAAACTGATTTTCAGTAGCATTCACGCTGCCCAGGTCCTGGCCACCAGTCCGGGGGGCTCTGTATTTTAATTTAATTTTAAATGAAGCTTCTTAAACATTTTAAAAACCTTATTTACTTTACATACTACAATAGTTTAGTTGTGTATTATACACTTATAGAAAGAGACCTTCTAAAAACATTAATGTATTACCGACACGCAAAACCTTAAATTAGAGTGAATAAATGAAGACTCGGCACACCACTTCTCAAAGGTTGCCGACCTCTGGTTTAATCCTTGAGGGGGCCACCTAGGGATCTGGGGCAAAATCAGTACTTGGTCCTGCTAGTGAAGGCAGGGGGCTGGACTCAAAGACCTTTCGGGGTCCCTTCCAGTTCTATATCTATCTATATATATATGGAGATATACCTAATTTGCAGTGGGGGAGGTCTAGGTTGGATATTAGGAAAAACTATTTCACTAGGAAGGTGGTGACGCATTGGAATGGGTTACTTAGGGAGGTGGTGGCATCTCCATGCTTAGAGGTTTTTAAGGCCCAGCTTGACAAGCCCAGCTGGGATGATTTAGTAGATGTTGATCCTGCTTTGAGCAGAGGATTGGACTAGATGACCTCCTGAGGTCTCTTCCAACCTTAATATTCTATGATTCCTTGATCTGCCTTTTGTGAACTATTTTTCAACAGGAATAATCTTCTCTAGTAATTTTTTAAAAAATAGACTTTTTCCACTGCTGTAGCATGGAGGGGACAAATCTAACAGATATTAAGATATAGACTTTCTGAGCTCAGTTAAAAACTTCATTGTTACTTAATGAAGTGAATGTAATCTGTTTGTTCTGAAGTATAAAGTGTATCACTTGAGATGGAAAGTGCTAAAGTATCCCGATTCTAAACTTGTTCCTTCAAACAGATTAGAATGGTTAATACTCAGAAAGCTATATGAAAGATTTTCTTGTTAACCAAAATGAATCTATGATGTCCAGCGCACCACACTATTATGTTTGGACCGTACTGCAAAATCCCCAAACCCTTCATGCATGTTGTCCGAAAGTAACATAACATTCAGGAGCACTTCTGGAGCCCTTTTTAATTTGCTTTTAAAGCTGAACATTCAGGCAGGATTTCTGAAGTCAAGTTTTACTGAGTTTTTGTAAGCCCCCTTGAACAACAGTGTAATATCACAGGTCAACATGGTTTTGCCTTCAAATGGAATGTGTAGGGAAGTCATGTGACGCAGCCTAGCAGCTAAGCAGTGTTTCAATGAGCTCCCTACTAAATCCATTTAATATAATCTCAATAGATAATTTTTTGGCTCCTAATAATTATAACACAGAAATAGCTTTTTACACCAGTATGAATTTTTTTATGAGCATCAGTGAAGACAAATCCTGCCGAATTTAGTATCCAAACCAGCAGCTGTAGAAGAGTGGGGAGAGACCAGGACAACAGTCAAGGTGACTGAGTAATTCGGTCTGCAACACCCAGCAATGTGGCCACTAAGATCGAGTAAAAAATTAAACAATCAGAAATTATAGTCTTGTCTACATCAGGCTCATTTTTTAAATATTTCCCATTATTAACATCAGTTCTGCTGTATCACTGTTAGCAACCTCAGCATCCCACGTGAAAGCGTTGGCTGATGACACAGTACCAACCAGATGTGCTCTGACCAGAGGGTTAGAAGACATGGTGTGGAGAGTGGTATCTGCAGCAAGGGCAAGCAGTCGTATGTCATTTGACTAGTATTTTCATCCTCCATGACAAATTATTCAGCACACAATAAAGTTCTTCAGTACAGTCATAACCAGCCTATAAATATGATATTTAGACATTTTAATTTACTCCATACACTTCAGTCATATAAAACCCTACAGTGACAAATATAGAAAGGTTTTACTGCATCAGCATTTTCCATTTTATTTCTGAGGGCCCTTTACCAGTTATACCTCTGGATTCCAGAGCAGGCTCAAAAGCAGCACTATCTGATCCAACACATTGGACATTAAAAAGCCAGATTAGGGAATTAGCAGTTCAGTAATATTTTAAAAGTGTTTAAAAAAAAAAAAAAAGGAATTTTAGAAAAAGGTAGCTCATTGTAATGACCATGCTGGTGAGATAGCACAGGGATGGAGGCAGTGTAAATACTCTGATTAAATAAAATGGCTGAATCAGTCTTCTGGAGAGTAGCTTATGAGTCACAAAAAGTCTCTGGGGAGCACCTGCAATTTGTGTAGATCAGTTTTAAAGTCTAAGGCCTTCCATGAGCTCTTAATTCTCTCAATATCCAGGTCAAGAGGGAAAGCAGACACATTCTTATGTGAGAGTAGCATTCGTTGATGCGAAAGTTCCAGTACAAAGGAAACAAGCTCAAAATCCCTGGTTTGGAATTGTCTGGTCGTACTAGGAAAACGATCTTCCTTTTCCTATGATGTGCTGAATAACTGTAACCCTTCCTTCTGAGTCCTGATATTTCTAACTGCTGGTATGAACCAGCTGGAAACAAAGAGTCTCTCCTCCCCAAACCCTCATGCTTTCTCAAGCAGGCATCAGCTTCAACAGAGCAGCACCACAGTGGCTGACCATCAGCTGCTGGAAGCCTGGCAAATTCCCAATGTAGACAAGGCCTCAGAGAGGTAAGCTTCCGAGAGGAGAGCTTTCAGCAAGAATCAAACTTGCAGGCAGCTGCTGCTCAAGGAGAGGAAAGTGGCTAATTGAACATGCTGTAACAAGTGACACCTGAGTCTGGCATGGGCAACGGGACAGAAACAGGAGGGAGCAGAGTCTGCAAGAGAGTCTGGAAGTTTTACCAAGTTCCCTTCCTTCCAGGCCTTCTCAAAAGCTGGTTAAGAAATCAAGCCACAGAGGAATTAATCCTACTGAGTTGAAGAGGCTGCAGGCCTCTTTCTTCAGATGCTTACTTCTGAAGCAGAACAGCAGCAATTTTAGGATCCATTTAGACGAGATACCTCTCAAGTACCTACCAGGACTCAAAACTCAATGGATCTTCATCCTCCCAGGGGAGAAAGAGAATGTATCAAGATGAGAGGAGGTGCACTAAGGGCTGGCAGAAAATGGCATAAGAACTGTACTACAGGCTGGGCACCTAATTCCTTCCCCTGACCCTTGAGTACAGTCCTGACCATCTGAACCATATCTTAGGTAGTACTCAGGCTACTGGAGGGATGTGAGGGCTGGAGTTAAGATGAGGTTGCCAGAACTTCAGAAGTATGATTGCATGCACTTTGGTTGGTGGCAATGGTCAAACAGCTCACTGTTCCACACGATGAGTGGGCTATTACAGCAAACACTATATCTAAAAAATAGCCTCTTAAACAGATTACTCAAATAATTAGGATCTCTGGTTTAAAAACAATAATAGATACTGTTCCACTCACCAGCAAGTACATTTATCTCATAGGAAAAGAAATGTGCCAAGCAATCAGAGGACACAGTGCGATTTCACACCAATGAGCAGCGTTGTACTAAAATGCAGAGGAATGGGGAGGCATGTTGGCACATGTGGCTTTGAATCCATCATCATCAGCGATCCCTCGAGGTCAAGGATGATCTCTTTCACAGGTTTTATTTTGATGGGTCCTTTGGTGAGTGAGGAATCTAATCCTTGAGCCACAAACTCATTGGCAGACATTGCAGGTGGTGTTGGAAGTCAGGCTTGGGCCAAGATTGTTGTGTGACAGTCATCTGTCCTTTCTTTTCCGGCGTTTTTCTGCGATCAGGGCAAGGTGATTTTCCTCAAAAGTGGACGTCCCTTTTTTGACAAGTCTTCACTAGTTATCCCTATCCTGGGCTGCTGTCTCCCAGCGTGTGGTGTTGATGTTGTATCGCTTGATGTTTATCTTGAGGATGTTTTTAAAGCACTTCTTTTGGCCTTCCAGTTTCTTTTCTCCTTTGGTGAGCTGGGCATACAGTAGTTGTTTTGGTAAGCATACATCGGGTATGAGCGCACAGTACCCGCTCCACCGCAGCTGTTATTGGATAATGAGGAACTCAACACTGACGATGTTGGCCTCTGTGAGGACACTGATATTAGTGCGATGATCCTCCCACTTTATGTTGAGGATCTTCCAAAGAAAGTGCTGCTGCTGGCATTCCAGGTTTTTCAGGCGTTTTTTGATAGGTCACCCAGAGTCACAAGCATAGAGGAGAGTTACCACCACTTTATAAACTAAAAGTCTAGTATGTGTTCTGATGTCATGATTGTTGGCCAAAAGCAACGCTGGAACAGCAGATACATTTTTACCGTTTTAAAACCCCAAATTAAAGGATTCATTTGCAACAAAAGACATAAGATTTGTCACTACGAAAAACGCATCAGCATTCTTAAGTATGATGTAATAAAAAAATTTCAGACAAATTGTTGTCTGCTGAAACAACCATATATTGGTAATAAGTAGAGAACTTTAGAGCTAAACAATAACTGTAAAAAGATATATGTGACATAAGTATATTACTTTAAAACAAAACCACAGATCAGAGGCTTACTCAAGTTCAGTATATGAATGCAGAAGAGTATTTGAAATTACAAGCAAAGTTCTAAGTAAAAAAATTGAAAAGGCATTTCAAAATACAGTAGTGATTAAATTAATGGAAATAAATGAACATTTTACTCTTGGTCTTATAATTTAGATTGTTGTCTACAACATCTAGAAATATTCGTTTGTTTGGCACCATAGCCATAAGACCAGCCATATTGGGTCAGACCAAAGGTCCATCTAGCCCAGTATCCTGTCTTTGATCTCAGTGTCTGTCCCCTCCCACCTCCCCCCAAGTATAATCTTACAAAGCTCCATCTTTTTTTGAGAAAAGGGATTAAGCAGGATTTAAAGACATATTCTGTTTATGTAAGTTTTCAATAGTCCTATAATGAAGTACTAGAATTCATTGACATTTTCCTTTAGGTTGTACACCACTGGAATGAGCCAAGTTGTTTTCAGAGATGAATTATCAACTCTTGGGAGCAGAAGAGAAGAAGGGAAGGGGCTAGATTATGTCTACTACAAAAACTTTTAGCAGGAACCTAATCTCAATTGGTAGAACAAGCAGTTCCCTGGACACAAGCTGTGGTGTTGATCACACCTTTACCTTTTCTACTATATTAGAAGAGTCTTTGGTAAGAAGAGGAGAACCCTCAGAACAGATAGGAATAACCAAACAGGAGAATGAGAAATAGCCAACGGTATCTACATGAGGAACAAACATTTAATAATGGGTTCTTCAGTTTAAGCAGAGAAAGGTATAACATGACCCAAAGGCTATTAGTTGGTGCTTGACTGGAAATGAGGCATAATTTTTTGGCAGAGTGTGTACAGGGAAATTAACCATTTGAACAATTTACCATGGTGGATTCTCCATCATTAATTTTTTTTTTAATGAAGACTGGATGTTTTTCTTAAAAAGATCTGCTCGAGGAATTATTGTGGGGAAGTTCTATGACCGGTGTAATGCATGAGGTCAGATTAGATTATCACTATGGTCACTTCTGACCTAGGAATCTATGGTTTCAATGGATCAACTCTAAGTCCCTGCCATTTTTCAGACTGAAACAAGAGCTCTGTAAACAGGGAGCATTGCATCTATAGTTATCTGCTAAAATGTGGTGAATTTTCAGCTGTTTTTCTATTATTATTAAAATTAGTCAAGAAAATAATTTCTGCTTAAGTTACGGAGCCTGATAAAGATGCAAAAACATTTTGATGCAATATTACTTGTTTAAGACCTAGCAAACACTTGGGAGTTGCATTAAGGAGATGTCAAGGTTTTTTCCCCACTCTGAACTTTAGGGTACAGATGTGGGGACCTGCATGGACCCTTCTAAACTTAATTACTAGCTTAGATCTGGTAACACTGCCACCACCCAGAATTTCAGTGTCTGGGGCACTTTCTATCCCCCCAAAACTTTCCCCTCCCTGGGTTGCCTTGAGAGGCTTCACCACTTCCCTGGTGAACACAGATCCAAACCCCTTGGATCTTAAAACAAGGAGGAATTAACCATCCCCCCCCTTTCCCCCCACCAATCCCTGGTGAGTCCAGACCCAATCCCCTTGGATCTTAAAATAAGGAAAAATCAATCAGATTCTTTAAAAAAAAGAAAGCTTTTAATTAACGAAAGAAAGATAAAAATCATCTCCATAAAATCAGGATGGAAAATGCTTTACAGGGTATTCAGATTCGTGTAGCCCAGAGGAAACCCCCTCTAGCCTTAGGTTCAAAGTTACAGCAAAAAGAGGTAAAATCCTTCCAGCAAAAAGAAACATTTACAAGTTGAGGAAACAAAAATAAGACTAACACGCCTTGCCTGGCTAATTACTTACAAGTTTGAAACATGAGAGACTGACTCAGAAAGATTTGGAGAGCCTGGATGTACGTCTGGTCCCTCTTAGTCCCAAGAGCGAACAACAACAATAACAAAAAGCACAAAGACTTCCCTCCACCAAGATTTGAAAGTATCTTGTCCCCCTATTGGTCCTCTGGTCAGGTGTCAGCCAGGTTTACTGAGTTTCTTAACCCTTTACAGGTAAAAGAGACATTAACCCTTAACCATCTGTTTATGACAGGAGAAGTGATACAAATAGCTGATTCACCCTATACACATTAAGGGAATAACTGATTCAAGGATGCTGAAAGAACTGGAACTTGTATATAAACAACTGGTCTCATTATAATATTAAAACTGAAAAGTTTTGAGTAAGATAAATTATATTTTTACTAACGACCCATAACACTTATGAACAGTTTTGTGCACGTTTCAGGATCACAATGCAGTCAGGACATCAGCTTACACCAATGGTTCTCAATCCGCGACCCAATCAGCACACAGCTGCGGTCCATGTGACATCCTCAGGGCCATACAGGTAGTATTGGATATGGCCCACAATGGTAACTAGGTTGAGAACCACTGGTTACACCAGGGGTAGGCAACCTATGGCACATGTGCTGAAGGTGGCACATGAGCTGATTTTCAGTGGCATTCACACTGCCCAGGTCCTGGCCACTGTTCCAGGGGGCTCTGCATTTTAATTTAATTTTAAATGAAGGTTCTTAAACATTTTATAAAACTTATTTACTTTTCATACAACAATAGTTTAACCTAGGGACCTTGAGGACACTGCCAGCGACAGACCACAGTGACGTGCAACAGTCAGGAATACCTGCATCGCGTTTGAGGAAGACCGCCACCAGCATCTACAAGAGGCACGCAAACGACGTCACAGAGCACGAGCAGCACACAACCCACTGACCGCGAACTTCCCATGCACCATCTGCAGCAAAATGTGCACCTCTAGAATTGGCTTGTATAGTCAGCAGAGGGCACACCATGAGACCAACAATAGCTGTGCACAGATTTGTCATAATCGGTTCGATGGACTACCAAGAGTGTTTAGTTATATATATTATAGGCTTAGAGAAAGAGACCTTCTAAAAATGTTAAAATGTATTACTGGCACGTGAAACCTTAAATTAGAGTGAATAAATGAAGACTCAGTACACCACTTCTGAAAGGTTGCTGACCCCTGGGTTACACAATACATGTAAAGAAATCATCATAATCTTACTTGTGCCCATGGAAAAGAGACCAGATTTATGCCGGAGTGAGCTGGATCTTCTCTCTTTGGAAAGTGATCTTGAATTATTTGGTTCATATACTGCGGGAGTGATAAACATTTTGTGCAACTTTGGGTTTATTCCTTCAGGAATCAGACGAGGACTTTGCGGGTAAAAGTGAAGCATTTTGTTTTCTGAAATTGCTTTGTAAATGCTCTTTTTGTTGGACTGGCTTTGATTGTAAGTCTGTAAAACAGAGGATAAGCCACTTGTTACTGGAGAGTTTCACCTTATAACTAAGAATTAAAAGGGCACTTAAAAATATAATACGTAACAAAAGTATGAATGTTGGAGGAGTCCCCAAACACGTTACAAAAACAAAAAAATACAGGCCAAATACATCAAAGCCAGATTGTGAGTCCTTTACTCACATGAATCTCCCCAATGGAGTCAATGGAACTACTTGTGTGAGTAAGGGGTTCACAATCTGACCCCATCTCAGAATGAACAGAGGAAAAGGAGAGAGATATAGATGACAATCAGGTAATCTGGTTACACAGAAAAACATGTCCACATCTTAAAAGTTCCAATGGGGAAAAAAACCCAAAACACAGAACAAAAAAGATTGCCACTCCCATTCTTGCCTTTCCACTCACTTATCGTAGGCAAGTAAAATGAAGTGAAGAGATGGCCTGACAAATTCATTTATGAAAACCATTCAGAGCATAATATATAGCACTGAAGAACATACAGAGATGTCTGAGAACGTCATCTGAATAAGAAACCCCCAAGTAAGGCATAACGACAACAACAATATATTATACAGAATTTAATTTTTTTTGTACACAGTATCAAAAGTGGGCATGTCCCTTGGATGGGCGGGGGGGGAAGAGAGAGAGAGAAAGAGATGTAGGAGGGAGAACACCCTGGCCTGTAGTTTAGGGTAATCCAGGTTAGATACAATGTGACTAGCCTTGGCCAAATTTTATTTTTCAAATTTTGATTAATAGCTATGTTTTAATTTTTTTTTTTTTTTTTTTTTTTTTTTAGATTTTTAGCTATTTAAATTTTCCCAGTTGTGCAAAATTATAGGGTTTAAAACTATGATAGTCTGTATACCCTTTCTTCACCAAGATGAAACTTCTGTATAAAACACAACAATGCTATTTCTTTTGTTTTTCTTATTAAAATCATGAAAGGAGAAGTCCAATAAATGCCAATTATAAGCGATTGCTTCTGTGATGCAGACATCTGTCTAGTAGGACCATACTGAGACAAAAGAGGCCATCAGCTGGCAACCACTTCTGGTCACTGCTAACTTGGACTGTATTTGAAAAGATTATTTACAAGTGAAGAATGCCAGTTTTCAATCAGTTTGCAAGAAGTTTTTGTTAGATGATACTTTTTAAGGGAGAAAATGTATGTAGGGAAACAAACATTGTGCTAGTAGGTCAGCATACTCCTTGAAAAATCTGTATGGAGTTGTCTGACAACCATCCTGAATCATTTTTCTCTTCAGAGCCTATGGGGCTGAGATTTCAAATGCCCCTTACACTTGTTACCCCAAAATCTTTGGATGTAAACCTGAGACCTGATTCCCCACTCCCACCATTCCTAGCTTCCTTCCAAAAGTGGTGTTTAAGTTCCTCTGACCAGCCTGTGCTAAAGTGGATTCTAAAGCTTACAAATGTATGATCAGAACAGTCTGCCTCAAAGGTTTCCTGAAGGTCACAGGAATCCAACTGCTTCAAAAGGAAGCTTCAGCAAAGGACCACATTAGTATCCCATGACATAGGGAGCTTTTAAACATGTACAATAATCAGGCAGATTTTGTAGGTAGGAACTGAAAATGTCTACTTATGACATTTGAACAAGATATTGCCCACTTTTTTCTTTTTAAATACAATATGTCCTTCTGAGAGGTTCCTCTTTAACAGACAGGAGTGACTTAGGATACCTTGTCTGAGAATCAAATCTCTGTCATCTCAAACTCTAAGACAGATACAGACATCACATCTTGGACTGGAATAGTATTGAGTGAGAATGTTAAGCTGAGATGGTATGCTCAGCTCTTTAACAGTCACAGGAGATTTCCATTTACGTAAGTCTCCTCAGACCTCACCTCACACTCAGCACTGCTGTTCCAAGGTGCTTATCACTAAGGCTACTATTTAGTCATGAAGGACACAGAGTCCATGACTTCCAAAGACCTCTGTGATTTTAGGCACCGCCGGATGGGAGCAGCAGGGTCCCATGCTGCCTGCGGAGGCAGGGAGCTGTGAGGTACTCCTACTGCGCTCCCCGCCGCCGCGAGTGCCAGAAGACTGCTGCTGCGCCTTGCCACCGCCGTGAATGGCAGAGGACCCCTGCTGTGCTTTGCCGTTGCTGAGAGCAGCAGGGGACCCCGGCAGCTTGGAGCCACCAGTGGAGGGGGACCATGGAGCTCCAAGCCCCCACTCTAATGCCAGCTCTGACACTAATTATTTTGTGACCCTGAGCAAGTCACAACCTTATATGCTTCAGTTTACCCATCTGTATAATAGGTATAATTACTTACCTGCCTCAAAGGCTTTGAAAGACTTAAGACTGAAAAAAATCCCAAACACAGATGAAAGCTTGAAGTACTAAAGTTCCACATTTCCAACACTTCTGGAATGTGGCTATACAAAAGGAGGACTATTAAAGTGTATTTGCAAATCCAGAATGGGACATTTGAACTATTAATGCAAAGAGTTCACCACCATCATCAAGCTCCCCAGGATTTTAATTAATCTATATGTAATTGTTTTGTGAGACTAAGTGATGAGACTGAAAAGTTAGAAAATATGAGAGATTTCTTAACTCACCCGTTGTTCCCGTCCTTCTGCAAGTATGACAACAATTCTGCCTTTCCGCTTGCGCCCAGTTCGACCCATTCGCTGCACAAGACGAATTGGACTTTTCTGAGCATCAAAACAGATTATGAGGTCAACTTCTCCAATATCTAAACCTTCTTCTCCTACACATGTAGAGACCAGTGTATTATAGCCACCTTCACGAAAGCATTTTACCACCTAAAAATGGATTAAAACACATATCTTAAATCTCCTCTACTGTCCAAATCAATTCTCACCATCTTTTTATATTCCAGCCTTGTGATTAAAAATTTTTCGGCTTGTTTAAAAATTGTAGAAGCACAATCTACCTCTTTCCAAAACAGTTAAGTATTTCATTTTAAACTGCTGACTGATAATACTGACACACACAGCATTTGTTAATATTATTCTACCCTTAAATACAAAATCAAGACATTTCACACCTTATCCAGCGTCAAACTACCACATACATAAGACCAATCTACTCCTACTAATCAGTTGCTTGATTTTACAAATATATATGTCTGCTACTCCACTAAGTCAAGACATAGCCTAAAATCTTAACTTTTAGAATTCCAAAAAACCTAGGGAAAAAAGCACTGTGCTCAATTCATTCCACGCACATTTCCATTCTTTTCAAATATTGCATATTTTTTATTACAAGAAATCACACAACAAAATTACTAAATGCAAATATTTTCTCTTTTATACATTTCTTTTTGGTCAGATGATCTGAAAGAAAAATACTTTGCAAGTGGATGTCATGCTTCCCAGAGCTGAGAGGCACCTCACTATCATCTGACTTTAGCCTAAGGACGCCATGTCTGTGTATGCAGGGGAGTCAGCTCCCCAGCCCCACTGGCCATGGGCAACACAAGGATTCCCTCATCTAGGCCTACGCAGGCCCCACTCTCTCTATACAGGTTAGCTCCAAGCATCTCCCTGGAGTGTCCAGCTCCTGATCCACTAGACATCCGTAGTATTCACAGATTTGCTACTTTCAAAGCACAGTACATCCCTGCTTACCAGTTTCACCTCAAGTCACCGCTTCACTTAACACACAGAACTTAGATAGGTTTATAGAGAAGTCAAGTATAAGTTTATTTAACGTAGCACAGAGATTTAAGTAATAGCTATGGAAACAAATTGTTACATATAAAATAAAATCATAACATGCATTCTAGAGCCTAAACTTAATTAACTACTCTCATGTGCTATAGACTATTGCTCACCCAAACTCCTTTCAGTGTTTTATAGCCACGCTGGCTGTTACCCTCCTTTCATAAAACATATTGTTAGCTTGTCTCCTCAGTGAAGGATCCTGTGTGTTTCTTTGCAACCCTATATAACAGACTAGTCCTTTGGTCCTAGTCATAAACAGGATACCACTCCACTGATTATGCAAATAGGCATTCATTGTGAGACACACAATACTTACCGTCAAATAGAGGGAAAAGCATCTGTTACCTTCTGCCTGAAAAGAACATGTGTGAGGTCTGTCACTTCTTGTGACTTGCCTCAGCTCCCAGGCCTTAAGAACATAGTTTTTAGTATAGATAAATAACTCCTGAAATATTATGCATGCCTACATTTCACAATGATTATGATGACCAGTGGACCCTTGGATTTCAGTAGAGACCACACATGCCACCCTTTGGTGAACTGTTATGCTTGTATCTAATCCAGAGGATCCCTGTAAAATCCTATGCACCCCTTGGACCCTTTCCAGTTGGCATCAAAAGGTCTAGAGATCACAGTTGTTTACTTAGTACAGCAATTTACTAATGGAACTTGAAACTACATAGTCATTTCTATACAATATATATTAGCACATCACATTCCCTACATCCATCTTCTCAAACAAGACTGATTACATCTTTACCTCAAGCTGCTCTTTTTGTGTAAAGCCCTTCATGCTCTTTCCTGTGGAGTGGCCAACGAAGGTCATTACTCTGACAATTGGATGGTGCTGGGAAAGCATTTCAGCAATTTCTTGGACGCTGTCTCGAAACGAGGAGAAGATCATAACTCTGGTATCACTGGGTTTGCTTTCAGATATGCTTTCATCTGTTTAAGACAAAAATAAGTCTATGAGCTAGAAAAGGATTTTATATATACAATAAATAAAAAACACAGGGCCAGATCACCCCTTCTTTGGGCATGCGTAACTCCCATCACTTCCATAAGGATAAGATTGTGCCCAAATGGATTCCATTTCATTTTTTTGATTTACACAACGTGCCCATCCCATTTGTGCTAGGAGCACAAAGCCATCCAAATTAACATAATGTTAAGAAAAATGACAATTACAAATTTCCCTACTTATTAAAAAAGAAAACTCTCCTCATTAACTACAGAAAGGATACAGTCAATCTCTGGAACATACCAGGCAGAACTAACACTGGCTCTGCTCTGGAATCTGATCCAACAGAGGGCCTTGCATTGAGAATATCTTGTCCCCAAGTCACAATTTTTTATAATGTATTGCTTCATAAAGCCCAAAAGTGCACTCAGTAGATGCCTCAAAATAAAATTAAGACATAGTTGTGCAACAAAGAATCTGCCATCTAATTTCAGACCCAAATATATAATGACCAAACAAAAGAGATAACAAAAGTCAGGAGGGACAGGTGAAGTAAGGATGACTTACTAGCAATAAAAATACACTGTACTCAGGAAAGGCTAGTGCACAGCATGGTAGAGAGAAACATGGGGTTTAAGTTATAAATCAGGATAAATATCTTAGGCCTGGCCTACACTACGCTTTTAAACCGAATTTAGCAGCGTTAAACCGATTTAACCCTGCACCCGACCACACAACGAGGTCCTTTATATTGATATAAAGGGCTCTTTAAACCAGTTTCTGTACTCCTCCCCGACGAGAGGAGTAGTGCTGAAATCATTATTGCCATATCGGATTAGGGTTAGTGTGGCCGCAAATCGACGGTATTGGCCTCTGGGTGGTATCTCATAGTGCATCACTGTGACCGCTCTGGAAAGCGATCTGAACTCGGATGCAGTGGCCAGGTAGACAGGAAAAGCCCCGTGAACCTTTTGAATTTCATTCCTGTTTGCCCAGTGCGCAGCTCTATCAGCTCGGGTTGCGATAGCAGTCCCAAATCAAAAAGAGCTCCAGCATGGACAGTACGGGAGATACTGGATCTGACTGCTTATGGGGAGACAAATCTGTTACTATCAGAGCTCCGTTACACGAAGACGAAATGCCAAAGCACTTTGAAAAAAACTCTCCAGGCTATGGATACAGAGTCCACAGCACAGTGCTGCCGTGACGCGTAACGAAGCCAAGAATCAAATGGACGCTCATGGACGAGGGAGGGGGGACTGAGGACTCCAGCTATCCCACAGTCCCCGCAGTCTCTGAAAAGCATTTGCATTCTTGGCTGACGCTCCCAATGCCTGTAGGGTTCAACATATGTCCGGGGTGGTTCAGGGTACTACCATTAATACCCCTCCCTCCTCGTGAAAGAAAAAGGAAAAAAATTGTTTCTTGACTTTTCACAAGTCACTCTATGTCTACTGCATGCTGCTGGTAGACGCGGTGCTGCAGCAGTGAACAGCAGTATCCTCTCCTCTCCCCTCCCGGTGGCAGCGGTTACAATATGACTGCTATCCATCATCATCTTCAGCCTGTGAGTGTCCTGGCGCCTCAGTGAGGTTTGGCCAGGGGTGCCTAGGTAAAAATAGGAATGACTCCTAGTCATTCCCACGTAGTGGGTACAGAACGGCTGGTAACCGTCTTCACTCATAGCAACTGGGGGCTGAGCTCCATCGCCCCTGCCCTTCACTGTGTAAAGAAAATATTCTGTACTGCCTGGACTATCATAGCAGCAGGATGCTGGGCTCCTCTCCCTCTCCACCGCTTAATGTCTCGCCTGGACTATCATACAGCTGGAGGCTGCCTCCCCCTCATTTTATCTCACTAAAAAGTCAGTGTTCTTATTCCTGCATTCTTTATTACTTCATCACACAAATGGGGGACACTGCAATAGTGGCCCAGGAGGGTTGGGGGAGGAGGGAAGCAACGGGTGGGGTTTGCAGGGGCATCCCCTAGAATGGCATGCAGCTCAATCATTTCTGCAGAATCTGACATGGAGCGGCTGTGCTCTCGGTACACTGGTTCTCTACTACACTTGCACCATATTCCAGGCAGGACTGACTTTTTTAGATACCATAAAGAAAGGATTTGACTCGGGGAGTCATTCCCATTTTTGTCTTTGGTGCCCCCGGCTAACCTCAGCCAGGGGCACCCATGACAGCAGCAGACGGTAACAGAACGGACTGATAACCGTCATCTCATCGCCAATTTACAATGGCAATGGCAGACGGGACAGACAACTGATAACCGTCTCTGTTATCTTGCAAAGGCAATGAATGCTGCTGTGTAGCGCTGCAGTACTGCTCTGTTAGCACATCCAGTAGACATACGGTGACAGTAAAAAAAAGCTGAACGGGCTCCATGGTTGCCGTGCCTATGGTGTCTGCCAGGGTAATCCAAGAAAAGGGCGCGAAAGATTGTCTGCCGCTCTTTCACGGAGGAAGGAATGAGTGACGACATTACTCTCAGAATCACCCGAACAATGTTTTTGTACCATACGCACTTGGGGTCTCAACCCAGAATCTAATGGCGGAGGAGACTGCAGGAACTATGGATAGCTACTCACAACTGCAAACACTCACGAAATCGATGCTAGCCTGGACCCATGGACGCACACCACTGAATTAATGTGCTTAGTGTGGCCCCGTGCACTCGACTTTATACAATCTGTTTTACAAAACCGGTTTCTGTAAAATCAGAATAATCCCGTAGTGTAGACATACCCTCTGTCTTCCTCAGCCCCCATTTTCAGCACTGCTCTGTCCAGGGTGCTGGCAGTTCTTTTGGCCCTTCACGGACACAGTCCTTCCTCCCTGGGCTCCCAGCAGAGAACTGCCTTCCTCCGCCTTGCAGCTCTCTTTTTATATGGGCCTGATTGGCCCTGACTGGCTACTCCTTTCAGCTCACCTCTGATTTGTTGCCTCTGGCACAGCCTACCTAGGGCTGCTTTTAACCCTTTTTATGCTAGTGAGGGGCAGCTGCCTCATCACAGGGATATTTTTTCAAGTGGATAAAATACCTAGCAAAATATGCAAGAGTTTCAATCAATTAAAGAATCAAAACGTAAGAGCATCCATACTGGGTCAGACCAATGGTCCATCTAGCCCAGTATCCTGCCTTCCGACAGAGGGCCAATGCCAGGTACTTCAGAGGGAATGAACAGAACAGGTAATCATCAAGTGATCCACCTCCTGTCGCTCATTCCCAGCTTCTGGCAAAATGAGGCTAGGGACATTTCAGTTTATATGAATGAAACAATTAAAGAAGAATATTATGGATTCATACCCAGATAGTGTGATTAGATTACATTTTGGAGACTAACATTTACCTGTACATCCCTTCCAGGATTTGAAGTGTTCTAGTATGACTTCTTCTAATTTCTTTAACTTTGGATGACTGTAGATGATTTTATTTTTATTTGTAGGTCCTGTAAATCAAATAAGGTCATTTTTAAAAATATACCTGTGTGTCTTTATCTGGAGTAAGTATATACGAGGTTCTGCGAACATTGTTTTCTTATTCTACTTCTCTCTTCCAAGTTTGACAAGCATCAATTCTCAACATTTCCAGTCTAATTACAATAACTATCTAACACATGAACCTCAGGAAACTCAATACTGAAACGCATATTTGCTAAACCCAGTTTTTCAAGACCTGCACATTACTTTTGTTGTGGTCAAATTAAACAAGTATTGCACAAGGCTAGTTAAGAGATTATAATAATAATTTATAGTTAATTCTAACTGAACTACACTGCTTCAGTCCTACAAAACTGTAATTGGAAGGCAGATGAAATTGCTTAAATAGAACACGTAAAAGCTGCAATGTAACTACTATCCAGTTTTGTGCTACCTTAACCTTAAAAGGCATTAGGAAAGAGAGAAAATGCTCTTTTAGAAAAAAGCCAGGAAGCAAATATGCTGACTTCAAAGGTAAACACTGACCTGTTCTATTGTTGTAAAGAAGATTTCCATTTGCTGAAGTCACAGACGTGTCTGAAAACATGGTTTCAAGTTGCCGATACAATTTCATGAAGTCTTCATTCCGGCTAAGTTCATTCCTGGCACGAGTCAAGCCTTTATAAAAAGATAAAATGGTTTAATATTCAATCTCCTGAGTAATCTTAAAGATTTGGTGTTTTGCTACATATAACTTGAATTTAATTTAGAATCAATTCCACATTTCCTTAACTAAAATACAAATAGAATTTTCTGAAGAAGCTAAAGTTATTATGGAAAGGTTTATGTAATTAGGAGTCAATATTATTTCAGAGAGTGTTAGTGTGTACATATGAGGATTAAATGCACATAACAGAAGTCTATATCCTGTTCAGGCAAATTAAAAATTATTATTAAAGAAGTCTTAAGCTTGTCTTTTTCACCAACAGAAGTTGGTCCAACAAAAGACATACCTCACTCACCTTGTCTCTTTAATAGCATCCAGTTTATATTAGGAAACTGGCCAGCTGTTGAAGATGCTTTCTGCACTAGGGACCCATAGCTGAAAACAGCTGAGCTACTAGTGTAAGCAGGACAGTGTTATAAGTCTTCTTGAATGTTTCTGTAATGGTGGAGAAAAAAGGTTTGTCCTGGTTACCCTAACAGCTGAACTATTGCCAGCACTGGTTCAAGGGAGCCTGTTGTTACTGAGGATGTTGTCTGTAAATCAACTTCCCATTGTAGAAAGCGCTTAAGGGAGCAGTGCAACTGAAGAACTCTCTTTATTTATTAAAAACAATGAATGCATACTCCAGTGCATGCATCTACTAATACAACAGTACTATAAAAAAGTCAAAGTAAGCATAAATGAAAGCAGTCCATTGTAAAAACACTAGCATACACATTACTATTTGCTAATCGTTTCTATGATCTGAGGCATTCTGTAAGTTTTCTTTTTTTTTAATTGGTATCAAACTTCACTCTCAGACAGCAGTAATAGCAGTCACCAATAACTCATTTAGTAAGTTTGTAGCTTGCATTCAACCATCCAGAAGTGCTAATGGTATCATGAATGCAAGATTCATCAATTCATCAAGACTTGAGCAATAAAATGGTAAGAATCAAGATGCTTGGTCTACTCTACAAACTTGCATCAGCACAGTTGCACTGTTGCAGCTGCGCCACTGTAGCACCTCTGGTGAAGATGCTGTAACTCAACAGGACGGAGCTCCTATCGGCTTAACAACTCCACACATCTGCAAGAAGCAGTAGCTTTATTAGTGGGAGAAGCTCTCCTGCTGACATAGAGCTGTCTACACAGAGAGTTAAGATAGGTGTAACAACATTGTTCACGCCCTAGACTGATGTAGTTATTCTGAAGTAAGTGTATAGTGTAGACCTGGGCAGATTCATATTAGTTTCTTTCTAAATTAATAAGGGTATTGGAAATCCAGGGGCATACTCAGATGTGAGCCCAACCCCCCTACCACCCATACACAAATCTTTCTGACTTGGGTCAGCAAGCACTCTGGACCTGGTTCCTTGGATCCATCCGGGGAACGTGTAGAGGGATCCAAGCCCTAGTCCCACTGTGATCTGGGTCCAAGCCCTGTCATTTTGCAGCGTGCATGCAGTTCAAGCCACAAACTCAAGTCAGAAGGTCTGTATAGTGCAGTATGGACATGCTAGCATGGTTGAGAGACCCGGGTCCCACAACTGTAGACACAGGTTTACAATGCAATGTGGACACTCAAGCATGGGCTTGGAAATACCAACTCCACAAGTGCAGGTCCCACAGACCAGGGTTTACAACACAGCATAGACATACTCTAAGTGGTTAAAACATATAGTGTATCTTACTCCATGCATCTGTTTGTTCCTGCTCCCTTTCTAGATAAGTGGTTCTCAGCTTTTTCCATACCATGGCCCTATGTTACAAAAGAAAGTTTATGAAAAAACATTCCTTTCCATCTAGCCACAGAGAAAGAGTGGGTGAGGTTACTCGCCAATAACTGTTATTGCTTGAGAGTGACACCGCTGCACACTCAGACTTCTGTGGCTGGCATCTTCTGGCATGGAACTGCACAATCATCTTGAGAGCCATTTTGACCAAGGTTCCAACCAGCCCTCAGTTCATTGCCAAATTTTGGAATTATTGACTTGAGACTCAAAAGAAGTGGAGGAGAGTTGGTGAGGAGTGGGCATATGCAGAGGCGACATGCTTGAAGAATAGTTACTGGTAAATCTCTTTTCAAGTGGCTCTGCATTGTCCCATTTGTGGGAGATTAGTGAGCAGTACCTCTCAGAAAATGGGATGAGCAGTTCCAGGTGAACAAGAACTTAAAAATGAACATCACCTTTGGATGACAGATCAAGAGAGTATTAGAAGTGCCCACAATCTTGCTCTCCCAAATCAGACCTCAGTGAAGGACAACAATTTTTTTTTGCTTTCAGAACATACAGTTTGTCAAGTAACAGTTTTTCAATTTCTATTAAAAAAAACAAAACTAGTAAGAAGACCTGTAATATGGGTGCTGGGTTCAGATTAGTTAATATCTTTTGATATAGTCAGGTAATTGTACATGGGCAAGTCATAACAAGGGCATAAATGAGACTTGGAAAATACAGACAGGTTAGTGGCCTGTACAAGATTGAAACAGTATCAGAGGGGTAGCCGTGTTAGTCTGGATCTGTAAAAGCAACAGAGAATCCTGTGGCACCTTATAGACTAACAGAGGTTTTGGAGCATGAGCTTTCGTGGGTGAATACCCACTTCGTCAGATGCATGCACCCACGAAAGCCCATGCTCCAAAACCTCTGTTAGTCTATAAGGTGACACAGGATTCTGCTGCTTTTAAAGAATGGAAATCAGAGTGCTTAAACTGAAGAATGGCATCGAGGACACTGAACCAAATCACATTTCTCATATCCTCTACAATTCTAGGGAGCTTTGCATCTGGGACCGATACCTATGCATAACCTAGGGAGAGTGGACGGGAGCAACATGAAAGGAAATGGAGCCGAGGGTCTATCACTTGCTGACACTTTTCTAATTGCCGGATCTTTATAAATGGCCATAAATGATCGACTGAGATACGTTATCAAGGTAAACCGAGACTAAATGTACCTCGCGCACACTCTATGTACGTGCGTAGGGGCTATATACCTGATGAACATACGGTATGGACGGTGAAATCTCCGCACTTTCGGAACTCCTCCAAACGAGAGGAGTAGCGCGTAATTCGATAGCGATAACTCGGATTAGGGTTCGTCTGTGACAGAAATCACTACTTAGCCTCTGCGCGCCCCGAGGAAGATGAGCCACTGAGCGCTCTGGACACAAATCTGAACTCGAATGCAGCGGGCAGGTAAACAGGAAAAGCCCGCGAACTTTTGAATTACATTTCCTGCTTGCCCAGCGTGGAGCTCTGATCAGCACGGCTGGCGATGCAGTCTGAAATGAAAAAAGAGCTCCAGCATAGACCGTACGGGAGATACTAGGTCTGATCGCTGTATGGGGAGACAAATCTGTTGTAATCCAGCTCCATTACAGAACACGAAATGCCAAGCGTTGAGATAAAAAACTCCAGGATACACGCGCGGCGTGACAAGCGTAACGGGACCCAGAGACTCAATGGATGCTCAGAAAAGGGAGGGAGGGGGTACTGGAGGAACTCACAGCTATCCCACAAGTCCACAGCAGCCTACTGTGAAACATTATTTGCATTCTGGCTGAGCTCCCAATGTCTGTAGGGTTCAAAACAATCAGTGTCTTGGCGTGAGTTCAAGGGAACAGCTTCCTCAGTTCTATATCCCCTCTCACACTATGAAAAATAAAGGAAAGATTGCTGTGGCTATAAGCGTTTGCTCAATGCACTCGCGAAAAAGGCGCCAAAGGGTTGTCTGCCTGCCTCACAGAGGTAGAGGAGGTGAGGAATGTACCGGTCAGCACCACCCTGGGAAAATGTTTTTCTGCCCCATCAGGCAAACGTGCCTACCAAACGGATAGTGGGACTACTGGGAAAGAACGTGAAGGGAACAGCTACCCACAGTGCACCGCACTCCACTGGAAATCGATGGTAGCTTTGGACCATGGACGCAAACAATCGATTTCGGGATCCCACTGTGGACGCGCTAAACCGATTTTATTAGATCTGTTTTGTAATATCGGTTTAAGCTAATTCGAAATAATCGTGCAGTGTAGACGTACCCTATTATGACTATGAGGAATGCCTTCTTCACAGATATCTGCTGAATGGTACAGATGACACTGACAAACCAGAGGTCCCAAGAGCTTTGTGAAACAAGACTCCAATCCCAAAAGCAGAAAAAGAGATACATGAAGCAAAGGAAATATCCCAAGACAGCTATATCCACATCATGATGCCCACAGCACAACCACATGTGTTGCTAGGAGCAAATCAAGTTTCCTTTGGTGTAGCCATCAAAGCAAAGCAATTACCTCAAGCAACCTTAAGAGCTTTGGATCAAACCATCCATAATATATGTCGTAGTAAGGTGAGCAAGGGCTGTTGCCCCTAGATTGCGAGGGTAAAAACTGAAATCACAGCCCATGTCGCCTAAATGAACTCAAAATAGTTCTGAATGTTCAAAACATAAGTGATGGCAATGTTAAAAGCAAGAGGTTTGTTTGGCCCAACATTTCTGCTTTTTGATAGGATCCACTAAACTTTTGGAGAACATCTGAACAATCCAGAAGTCAAAGTGTGTCAACCACAGGAGACTCAGGCTCTAACAGATTTTCTTACTCAGTTTGAAAACAAAGATCCAGTGAATTGAGAAAACATCTCATATTCAAAGACAAACCCTGGTAACGATTACTAACAACATCTTGGCTCCATGCCAACTGATCTGCAGACAGATCTCCTAAGCCAATAGGATCAAAGAGAATACACAGAGGAATTCCTGGTTCCAGCCCAAGAGAAAGGGCTTCTGTCAAGGACATCAGGTCTAGTTTGACCATGTATCAGAACTGGAGACAATGAGTGGTCTCCTTGCCTAGTCAGGACTACTCTCCTTGTACTACATAGTACCTGAACAAGATCGAAGACAGACATCTGTGTCACTGTATGAAAAATCTCTCAAAGTATCTGCCTAGACATAGCTCTCCATCCTACACCACATGACTATTTGGCCAAAGAGAAAGCTTTCATCTGGGACCAGATCCACAAATCTTGAAAAGGTGGGGGCAGGTGGCAAGATAAATATCCCAGTCCACTATCTGGAAATATTCCTTTAGAGATGGTAAGGGAGGTGAGAAGGGAATTCCCTTATATGCATGTGTTACCTTCACCTTTTTCATCCTGAATGATCTGAGATTTAAGTGGCTCAGTTGTAAGTAGGGTCAAGAAGTAGTAAAGGTTTTATAAATCAGTATTGTGAAGACCACAGATGTAGCCTGAGTGTGGTATCACTCAGTTACACTGTTAAGGTGCCTGTCTGTGGGCCAAGGTCCAGATGCGGAAACGAATGAAAAAATGCTCTGACATCTGAGAGAGAGCAGGTCAGAATAGCCACGTTTTCTTTAATTTTTATTTTTTAAAGGTGCCATTTAAAGCAAAGCATCTCCTGGAGACCTGAGGTTAGTTGTACTGATGTAACAGGGCTGGAGACTGTTCTGTGAAAAGAGGCGATATAAATGCCAGTGTTGATTTATAGGCTGTAATTTTCAGCTACTGTGTTGCCTAGGAACAATTCCTTAATCACAGCTGAGAATGAGAACTTCACAAGTTAAGTGCTTTCCACTGGGCACTGTCAGTACTTGAGTGTGCAGGCTCAGGAAAGTTTAAACAGCAAGAACTCTTCTGAGGCACCTGTGCCTGATATAGACTGCCTGCTGTGCTCAGATGGAAGACAGGTTGAGGAAGAATGTTCCAGAAGTTAGAGCACTAGCCTATGACTTGAGAGACCTAGGTTCAAGTCCCTTCTTGTATGACCGTGGGCAAGTCATTTATCTTCTCTGTGCCTCAGGTCCCATCTGTAAAATGGGACCTACAGAACTTCCCTACCTCACAGGTGAGTTGTGAGAAAAAATATATGAAAGATTGTGATATGCTCAGATACTACAGTAATATGTAAGTATCTAAAATAGGATGAAAGTCTTAATGGCACTGCAGAAGAATAGATTCCAGGGCTAGAGCACTGGAGAAAACGTACCTGAAGACTCACTCCAATTGGAACAGAGGGATTTGGTGCCCAGGCAGCAAGGTCCCTGTAATGGCTGCCAACTTTTCTTTTTAATTTATTAAAGTATAGCACCTTAGAAACTCAGGGGTTTCAATGAGCAGTTCATTAGACATGAATAGAAAAAAGCATGCCAGTAGTGATGCAGCACTGGCTGATCTGATGACAGTGGAGAACACTCCAGGAAAGCTCTTTATGAACTCGCTTCAGAAACAAAGCATTGATGCCAATGTTTGGAACCTAAGTGTCTCTGGACACTAATGGTTTTGGATGGTTTCAAGGTCAGGGCACTGGCACCAGATAATAAGTCTTGGTCACTTTCACAGCCAATAAATGGTGAGGCACTGATGAGAACCAGTAGGAACAAGAGCCACCTCATACTGAGCCTGGGAATGGTTTTCAAAGGTTTTGGTGCAGAGGGTGTCTTGCACTTAAGGACACCTTGCACTTGGTTAAGGAAACCATCTAAAGAATAGTGGAGCTGATAAAGGCCATGCCATATACTAATCAGAACCTCAACCTGGAAACTCGAACATTTCCACTGATTTCATCTGGACGATTTCCACAAAAGGAACTTCGATACCCTCAGTCAACTATTTCTGCAGGCACTGAAAGTCAACCATTTGTAACCATCACCTTTGTGTAGTGTTCATCTGAGATTAAGTTTCTGATACTGGAAAGACACCAGTGCCAAGGGTATAAGGGTGCCAAGATAGTAGACCCCAAAGGATTACGGGACTATAGTGCTCCCTATAAAAGCAAAGTTAACCATGCCAGGTTCTCAACACCAGACCTAGCCAATTCAGATAGGTCTGGGGACCCGTCCTCTGAGTAACTTATGCTAGAGAGAGGCTCATTGCTTGTGAATAAGCTGTATTGCACTTAGGCTAGTACATCACCAAAGCTGACGCTAGATGAGGAAAGCATCGAGGATCTCATGTGCAATAACTGCACCTTTGGCAGTAAAGAAGGAACTGAGAAGCAGTTGGGACCATTCCCATTTTATACTCTCAGGACCCATCACCATATAGATATATGTGTGGGCATATGCGCATTAGGGAAGGGCAAGTGGCCCCAGACACTGCCCTATAGAAGATCACACAGTTTGATGCCAGGAGGTACTAATCCCACTCACAGGAACATGCAGAGGTCAGTCAAAGAAGAATCCAGGTTTTATATCACAGTAAGATCTTTTCTATACCATCAAAAATGGAACACGGTATACTCCACTGGTGATGGCAAGATAAGAAGATGTAGTGCAGACGGCGTTCAGGCATTTTACCATCACTCTGCAGGGCCAGGAGACACGATGGTAAAAACAACAGAGTATGGCCATACTGTGTCTCCCATGGCTGCTATTACCAATAGAGATGAATTGTTGGGAATTACAGATCCATTTTTTTTTGCCAGCGTAGAGATTATCTTAAAGACCTAATCCTTTTATGCATAAATCTTTTAATGGCTGGTTCTCTCTCTTTTCAGGTCTATTGCTGTATTGGGTGCTGAACTCTGATTACCTCTTCCTCATATTTTATTGATCTATCGCCACACACATCATTGCTTTCCCAATCTAACTACACTATCTCATCTACAGATTATTTCTAAAGGCTTACGTTGAGTGTGATATTTTCATCAAAATGCAAGCTGCAAAAAGAAAATATACAAATTTCATGTGCAACCCATTTGTTAAGCTGTTTTTGTTCTAAATAATTTTAAATACTCATATAAACCTGGTACTCAAAATAATATGTTTTTATTTCCTGAAAATTAAACTTGAGGAGGAAATAAAGAGCAGAGAGAGTTTGTCTGTGAATGCATTTTACCTTTTGATCCGTCCATAATTCCACACAGGAAGATAAATAATGATCGTGTTCCCATCTGCAGCAGTAGTTCATAACCATGATACAAACTAATGCAAAGAGCAAAATCTCCTTCAATTATGCCCTGTTGTATCCCCTAATAAAAACATTATGACACATTAGAATAAATTAAAGAGGTCAATACGCAACAGGAATCATACTGCAATTTTTGACGCCAAAAATCAGTTTAACATTTGAAAAACAAACTGCAAAATAAAACAATACTGAATTGGTGGTTTGTCTCCCAAAAACCTCATCAACCAGGCTGGAAATGGTTTGGCAAAGTTTCCTAATAATTAACAAAAGTAACCTTTTTTTCTCAAAGGAGTCATGGAAGAATTTTGATAAAAGGAATCATTTGAGAATTATGGACATTGGCAAAAATATTTTCAAAAATACCAATGCTGTTTTGCTTGTCCTCTGGAATGAATTAACCGTCTGCCTTATCAAGGGAATACCATTTTGTTTTACTGCTTGTACTGCTGTTTTTGTTGTACTGCTTATTGTGTTTGGCAGGGTGGAATTTCCTTTACGCTTACCCAACCTAAGCATCTTGAGTTGATAAAATTGTACTGGTTATTATAAGTTACTTTCTCTATTATGCTTAAGGCACTCACAGGACTTTCGGAAAACCGTAAATGAACTGAGTTTCTCTGCATAGCTGTCACCCGGCTTACTGAATAAACAAAGGGCAGACTATAGTAAAAATCCTGTGGCTATTTAGACAAGGAGGTGCATTAGGTGAATTTTCAGACCTCAGTGTAATCTGGGCAGTTATATTTTACATGTCTAGTTCCCTATATAGTTTCAGATGGATACAGTATTCCTCCTTCTTTTCCTAGATGGTCCTGCAGTGGTGCTGAGAATGTTTAAACAAGTTGGCACATTCCATCCCAGGGCTGCATATCTGTGGTAATTTCTATTTATAGTTTGTCCAGCATTTTGAGATCCATTGGCATTTTATGTACTATGTAAATGTAGGAGTATTTCTACTATTTATTGCATACCGTACATTTAGCCAATTACATCATTAAGTAACATTTACCGCATTGTGTGAAGAAGGGTTTTTC
Organism: Chelonoidis abingdonii; assembly: GCF_003597395.2. Taxonomy (NCBI): domain Eukaryota; kingdom Metazoa; phylum Chordata; order Testudines; family Testudinidae; genus Chelonoidis; species Chelonoidis abingdonii. The sequence goes on along the minus strand of NC_133772.1, from coordinate 142,263,850 downwards.
CTAAATTGATCTCTTGCTAGAATTATCTGGTACTTTGTAAGGCTGGGAATATCACGCTGTGCCAAAACTCGAATTGTAATCAGGCGGCCAGCAAACGTTTCCAAAACCTGCAGGTAAAACAACAAGCATATATGTAATACAAAGATAAGAAATAATTATGCTTTTTCAAAATTTTGATTGTATGTCTATAATGAACAGTCAGCTTTAATGCACAGTTATCTGCCAAACAGAGATAAAATAATCAGAATTTAATTGACTTGCTTAGTTTGTAGGCTAAATGGTAATTTTGTAGAGACTATTTTATGATTAAATTCACTTCAGGATAGTTTATAGTATAGCAGATGGATATTGCCCACGTTACATCCCATTTCAGTGTTCTCCACTGTCAGTGTAATTTTCTCGCGTCTTCCAGGCTGTAAGTATTTTTTTTTTTAATTTAATTCTGTTCATACACATTATGCAAGCCTGTTTTCCACTTCAGTGGAGTAAGGGAAATGACCTGCTCCAAGTCATCTTAATACTGTTTCTCTCCTTTGTTCCTTTGGCAAAGGTGGTCAGGATTTTTTTCCATATACTTAGTTTTGCATGAGCACTAACTCTACAGTTTTATTATTAGAGTAATCAGATTCGCTCTAGACAAATGGCTTTTTCAATATGTTGGTCCATTTGGGTAGCAGTATCAAAAGTATCTTAGCACTCTGTAACACCATCACAAGTTTTCTCCAAAGATATATTTGGCTTAATTTGACAAGAGACCATTAACTCTCAATTCATGCTAGCTGTACGCACTAGGAATTAGACTGAGGTAGTGCCTATACTAACTATGTTTACAAAATTTCCCAGAAGTTGTAGGATGAGTTCAGTTGAATTGGTGTAAAAGCCAGTGAAAGCTGTAACATTCAGGAAGCTCTGAATGTCAAACCTGTTTATAACCATTTTTGTAAAACATGATGAAAAACGAGGCTAACTGCAATAGTAAGTACAGGTCTGCTTGTTGGAATCTCGGGTAACAACAGCTCCCACCAGTTTTAACACTGGTTAAGGCTAAACCAGAGGGAAATGGTTTGGGAAAGTTTCCCCTGTGTCTAGAGTGAAATGTACTAACAGCAGGAAATCAATATCAAATAAATCACAGTTTTAGAAGTAGAACAACATGTTTATTCCAGATGTCAACTATTCCAGTTTTACTTTGCACATACCTACAATATTCTGATCTCTTTAACTATGGTAGTTATCAAGTCTACAATTCATCTACATGTATCCACTATGATGACAACTTAGCGTAGCTCTTTTTGCCCACTTTGCCCACCTGCCTCCCTCATCTACAGAGATTTCCCCCATACCTCCCAAAGAATCACCAATGGGAAAGGAAAGGGAGTGGGAGAGGAGGGACAGGGCTTCAGTAAGGGAACATATCTCCATCCCTGCAAGTGACAGACCTGTAAGATGTGGAAAACCTAAGTAAGTGACTATAAAGTCAGCAGACTAAGCAGCCCATTACGAAGTGAGCTGTGGACTGTTTATTGGAAAATGAGTCTGAGGCTCCAACTACCAAAGTAATGCTCTGTTGGGTGGATCTGGGTCTGCTTCTCTTGCCTCCTTCTGTGCTTTTGCATTGGGAGACAGAAATGATCCACCTCTAGGACCATAATAAAATGCTGAGACTAATGTAGCAGGTTCATGCAGCTTGTCAGTAGCAATTTCTACTTTGGGAGAACTGCCTTCATATCATTGTGTCACTTGCTCCCTCCTGGGAGGAAATGAAGCAAAGTAGGAAAGATCAAGGGGATTGCTTGCTGCTTCACTGTTGGGGATTCCTGATTCTTTTCTGGCTCAGGAGAAGGCAACTAGAGTGACTCCTTCCTAAGCTGGCCACAAGTAGAGCTTATTGTCTATGCACAGTCGGGCAATAAGTGCATGAATATCAACTTTTCCCTCTAGGCTTTTTTCTGCTTGATTGCTAGGCTACAGGGCCATATGCTGCTGTAATACTTCAGGAAGAAAGGGAAGCCAAGAATCCAATATCTGTCCTAAAAGCCAGTGAAAAACACTTGTTTTTAAATTTCTGTTGCAGAAATCTGGGCATTACCATTTATTTTAACTTAGGAAAAAAAACAGAACATCCTAAATCTCTTGCAGCAAGGAGTTCTTGTTCACTTTGCCTGTATCTGTGGAGGCAGAATAAAAGTGGCATGCTCCTCAGCAGAACAATTATACTCCGTGAGCCAGTAAGTCAGTTCTTCCCCAAAAGACCGATTGTAGAATCTGTAGGGACCTTACTGAGCTGAAGATATACATATTCTATGGCATATATCAATGTAACCTGTAAATGACAGCCACTAACCACTAAAATTAACAACATGATGGGACTTGAGTGAGATCTGCATTACACATTGGAATAAAATATTTAAATAACCAACATGATTTGAGCAGGTCAGGGGAGACATTAACTGGAATGGCGTGCCGTAAACTACTATATTCTAAGAGAAGCAATAACTTCTATAATGCAATACTACTATGAGATCAAAGAAATACTTCAAGATAAGAACACGAAAGACCTGAATGCAAAAGTGTAGTGTGCATTACACCCAAAGACCTATATAGCGTACATTAGTATTTCAATATAAGCTAATAAACATAAGCCAGACTTCTAACTAAAAAATAGCGTATACAAAATATAAAAGGAAACATTTTTCCTTTAAAAGGAGCCAATGCCTAGGCTAAATTTTGATAACATCATAGCTATGGTTTTATGCACAGGTTTTTTTTGTTTTTTTACATTATTATTTCTTGTAATTAGATACATCTTTTTAATTTTTCATTATGTGTGCTTGTTTTCATCTTCCTGACCTAATTTGCAGTATAGAAGAAAATGATATCGCCACTACATACACAGCGTACAAGCACTGACTATCTGATCCAATTATCTTCTACAAAACAAACCAAGAATGACTATTATGAAAGACAGCAGGACTCAATCACCTGGAGCTTCAAAACTGAAGCAGATAAGGACAGTAAACATAACCTACTTAGAAAAGATACAGCAACATGAATCACTCAGATACAAGTGAATTATTACATCTAACTAATCTCCCAGTATTTGATTTAAATCACCTATAATTAAAAAGCAGAGTAACTGAAAATCATTTCAATCTTTCCAGGACATTTTAGTTATACATAATAGTATAAAATATTTTTTAAAACAGAAGAACTGTAGAACAGGTAAATTTTCTTTTAAATTTAACTATGAAATTCTCAATAGTGCCTGAGAATTTTTATACCTCAATGAGATCAGTTAAAAAAGCAGTTGAATATATTACCTACAGTATAGACAAAGACATGCATACATAATTATCTCACGCTGTCAAGTGGGAAAGTAGCCAAGAATGCAGTGGAATATGGTATCAAATTAAATAAAATATTTTTCCTTACTGAACAAAATCAACATAACTTTCATCACTTAAAAACTGATCAATTTTGTCCGCACACCACCTAAGTTACTAAACCATAAAAAAGTTTCCCATGGCTCACTAATATCCTCAAGTATACATGGAATCATTTGAGACCTGAACTCAAATCTAGCATAGACTGCAGTATGGATGTTTTAATATATTTAAGAATATGCACATTAAGTCAAATCTGATAAGATTTTTTCAAGAACCCTGTGATCTCTCACTAGTTCATCACATTAATTTGTTCTCTTTCGGCCTAAATAAAAATAAAGAATTATTTCCAGAGACAGAAGATTTAGGCAGGAAATAAACCCTGTCATTAGACTGGTCATTTAACTCCATGCTACCAAGTTTCCCACAGTTAAAATTATCTTTAACAGCAGAAGATGATCTGGAAAAAAAGAATTAATAGCTTATGCATAGAGAAGTCAGCCTAAATTGCATCTTTCTGGGGAGAAGGATTAGTTTGAGGGGAACTATCATCTTAAGAACATAACATAAGAACGACCATGCTGGGTCAGACTAATGATCCTTCTAGCGCAGTATCCTGTCTTCCCAAAATGCTCGATACTAGCTGCTTCAGAGGGAATGAACAGAACAGGCAGTCATCAAGTGATCCATCCCCTGACGTCGACTCCCAGCTTCTGGAAGTCAGAGGCTAGGGACACCCAGAGCGTGGAGTTGCGTCCTTGGCTAATACCCTCCATAAAATTATCTAATTCTTTTTTAAACTCTCTTATAGTTTTGGCCTGCACAACATCCCCTGGCAACGAGTTCCATAGGTTGACTGCGGTGTATGAAGACACACTTCCTCTTGTTTTAAACCTGCTGCCTATTAATTTTATTGGGTGACTCCCAGTTCTTGTGTTATGTGATTGATTGTATCCTCTTAAAAATAAAGATGTGAAGATCTAATCCACACCTGGCCTCCCATAAACACAGGAAGTTCGAAGTCTGATCTCCTATCATAACACAAGCTATGGGGCTTCCCCAAAATAATTCCTATAGCATATCTTTTAGAAAAACATCCTTCCCCACTTCCAGGGAGTGGAAGACCTTAAGGTCTTAGGCACACAGAGGCTGTTTATTGTTTTAAGATCTGTTTTCACTTAAAATCTTGAATTCCAAGAAAATCTGGAACATTTTTATCCATAGATTTACCAAATTTAAAGAGCAAATGACACTGCTATACTATCTTGAAATCCTTTTTAAATTCTTCAAACTAAGTCGACATCCAAAGCTAATAAACTTGCCGGCAAAGTTAAAGCAGTATTGCTGCCCCGGATGAATGGACTATAAGATGGATAGAAAGTTGGCTAGATCATTGGGCTCATATGGGTAGGTGATCAATAGCTCCATGTCTAGTTGCACCTGTATCAAAGCAAAGTTTCTCAAGGGTCGGTCCCTGGAGCCGGTTTTTTGTTCAAATCTTACTAATGATCTGGGAGGATGGCATGGATTGCACCCTCAGCAAGTTTGCCAGATGACATTAAGCTGCGGGGGAGAGGTAGATACGCTGGAGGGTAGGATAGGCTACAGAGAGACTTAAGACAAATTAGAGCATTGGCCAAAGAATGCTGATGGGTTCAACAAGGACAAGGGCACAGTCCTGCACTTAGGAACGAAAAATCCCATGCACTGCTATACAGACTATGGATTGAGTGGCTAGGCAGCAAGTTTCTGCAGAAAAGACTAGGGCGGTTACAGTGGATAGAAGCTGGATTGAATCAACAGTTGTGCCCTTGTTTGCCAAGAAGGCTAGGGCATTTTTGGCTGTATAAGTAGAGGCATTGCTAGCCGATCGAAGGACATGAATCATTCCCCTCTATTCAGGCATTGGTTGAGGCCTCATATGGAGTATGTCCAGTTTTGGGCCCCACCACTACAAGAAGAATGTGGAAAAATTGGAATGAGAAGTCCAGCGGAGGGGCAACAAAAATGATTAGGGTGGAAGCACTGACTTATGAGGAGAGGCTGACTGGGAAACTGGGGATGTTTTTGTCTCAGAAGAGAAGAATGAGGGGGGATTGATAGCTGCTTTCAAAAAGGGGGTCCAAAAGAACGGCACCAGATGACAGAACAAAGAGTAAAGGTCTCAAGTTGCAATGATGGAGGTCTAGGTTGGATATTAGGAAAAACTTTTTCACTAGGAGGGTGGTGAAGCACTGGAATAGGTTACCTAGGGAGGTGGTGGAATCTCCTTCCTTAGAGGTTTTTAAGGTCAGGCTTGACGAAGCCCTAGCTGTGATGATTTAGTTGGGGATTGGTCCTGCTTTGAGTAGTGGGTTGGACTAGATTACCCACTGAGGTCCCTTCCAACCCTGATATTCTATGATTCTAAACCCAGACTTGGTATGGAACTCATTGTAGTGTACCCAATAACAGCACCCTATATCCCTCCTTAAGTTGTCTTTGTGATAATTATATACATTCATTCAGATCCTTCAGCCTTTACTTATTTCTTACCTGCGTTCTGAGCAGATGAATATATATTATTCATAAAAAGATTCAGAGGCTTAGGTTCCTTTCAACATCTTGCAGTAATTTTTTTTCTCTCTCTTTTTAAAGTTGTCTGAAGCTACACAGAACAGAATCCACACAGTTTTCTTGCCTTTGTATTCATTAAGCTAAAAACAGATATCATACATAGTCTCGTATAACCAATTTTAAACTAAAATGAAAAGGAAAAAACAGTTACCTACCTTTCCTAACTTTGTTCTTCGAGATGTACTGCTCATGTCCATTTCATTCTAAGTGTGTGTGTGCCCATGTGCACAGTCCTCAGAGATTTTTGCCTTTGCGGTATCCGTAGGGTCAGCTATGGTGCCCCCTTGAGCATCACGCTCATGCGCTGGTATATTAGGTGCTGCCGACCCTACGCCCTCTCAGTTCCTTCTTGCCAGCAACTCCAACAGAGGGGTAGGTGGGTAGGTAATGGAATGGACATGAGCAACACATCTTGAAGAACAACAGTTAGGAAAGGCAGGTAACCGTTTTTTTTTTGTTTTTTTTGACTGCTTGCTCATGTCAATTACATTCTAGGTGACAAACAAACTGTATATTCAGAGGTGGGCTGGGAGTTCAGAGTCTGGCAGCTTGCAATACTACTTTACCGAAGCCAGCATCGTCCTAGGACTGCTGGATAAGTGTATAATGGGACGTGAACTGTGGACAGATGACCAGGTGGCCGCCCTACAGACGTCCTGGAAAGGCACTTGGGCTAGGAAAGCTGCCAAAGAGACTTGCAACCTGGTTGAGAGGGCAGTTATAATCGCCAGAGGTAGCATCTTTGCCTGATCATAGCATCAGCGAATGCAGGCAGTAATCCAAGAAAAAATTCTTTGAGTCAACACTGGACGACCTTTTATCCTGTCGGTCACTGTAACGAACAACTGTGTTGACTTGCAGAACGGCTTGGTCCTTTCAGTGTAGAAGGCTAGTGTCCTCCTGATATCTAGGAATGCAACCTACGTTTCTCCTCTGCCTGATGCAGCTTTGGAAAAAAGACAGGTAAGTAAATGTCCTGCCCAATATGAAACTGAGAGACCACCTTAGGCAGGAAAGCCGATTGTGGCCGCAGCTGGATGTTGACTTTGTAATAGACCATATAGGGCGGTTCTGAGATAAGCACCCTAATCTCATAGACCCAGCAGGCAGATGTTATTCCAACCAAGAATGCAACCTTCCAGGAAACAAGGAGAGAGCAGGAAGCCAGAGGCTCAAAGGGGGCACAAGTTTCAGGTCCCATGGAGCAACGGGGTCCCTGCCGTGTAGGTAGAGGTGCTTGAGGCCCTTGGCAGTCATGTCCTGGGTGAAAACCAACCTACCCTGGAGCGGCAGATGGAAGGTCAAGATAGTGGCTTAGGGCAGTAGTTTTCAAACTTTTTTTCTGGCAAAGCATTTGAAGAAAATTCTTCATGCTCGTGACCCAGTGGAGCAGAGGATGAGGGGTTTGAGGTATGGGAGACGCTCAGGGCTGGGGCAGAGAGTTGGAATGCAGGGATGAGGGCTGTGAGGTGGGGCCGGGAATGAGGGGTTCAACGTTTGGGAGGGCTCAGGGCTGGGGCAGTGAGGTGGGGTCCAGGAGGGAGTCAGGGCTCTGGGATAAGGCTGCTGGCTCTGGGGTGGGGTGCATGAAGGGGCTCTGGGTTGGAGGGCGGGCTCAGCGCTGGGGCAGGGGATTGCGGTGCAGGCTTACCTCAGGCGGCTCCTAGTCAGTCAGTGGTACAATAGGGGTGCTAAGGCAGGCTTCCTGCTTGTCCTGCCACTGTGGACCGCACTGCGCCCCAGAAGCGGCCAGCAGCAAGTCTGGCTCCTAGGCAGAGGCACACAAGCAGCTCCACACAGCTCTCACCCTCAGACACTGCCCCTCACCACAAACTGCAGAGTGTAACCTGAAGATATTATATCGTCCCAATGATCCGAGGTCAGCCAAGACCAGGCAAACCGGAAATGGCACAGGAGTTTGAGTAAAAAGTGGGAGACTGGAGTGCTGTCCTTGAGCACAACCCCAAAATGTCTGCTTCTAGCCTCCTTGGTTCCCGGAAGGGCCAGGCTGAGCAGATGAACGGGAAGATGAAGGCTGTCACCACTTAGACTCCTTGTCTCTATCCTTTCTCCTGTAGGTGTTCAGCTGGGGACTCCCCCAGGATCTGGACTGGCGTGGTGGAGGAAGGAACAGCTTCCTGCCCTGGTGAGGGATATGAAGGCCCAGGGAGTGGAGAGTGGTACAGGAGTCTTTAAGGTCGTGGAACCTTGTGTTCATGAGCTCAAAGAAGAGCCCTGCCCCCTCTAATGGGAGGTCCTGAACAGTGGCCTGCATCTCCTGGGATAACGCGGAGAACTGCAAGCAAGGGCTGCGCCTCATGGCCACTGTAGAGGCGACCACCCTGGCTGAGTCTGCAGCATCCCAGGCCATTTGCATGGCCCCTCTTGCCACTGCTTTGCCTTTGTCCACCAAAGCGGTGAACTCCTGGGCTCGGTCCTGTGGGAGGGCCTCCTAGTATTTCATAGAATATTGGGGTTGGAAGAGACCTCAGGAAGTCATCTAGTCCAATCCCCTGCTCAAAGCAAGGCCAACACCAACTAAATCATCCCAATCAAGGCTTTGTCAAGCTGGGCCTTAAAAACCTCTAAAGATGGAGATTCCACCACCTCCTTAGGTAATCCATTCCAGTGCTTCACCACCCTCCTAGTGAAATAGTGTTTCCTAATATCTAACCTAAACCTCCCACACTGCAACTTGAGACCATTTCTTCTTATTCTTTCATCTGGTTCCACTGAGAACAGCTGAGCTTCATCCTCTTTGGAACCCCTCTTCCGGTAGTTGAAGGCTGCTATCAAATCCCCCCTCACTCTTCTCTTCTGCAGACTAAATGACGCCCAGTGTCCCTCAGTTGCTCCTTCTTCAAGTCATCGTTGCCCACAACCCCTAAATCATTTTTGTTGCCCTCTGCTGGGACTGTCTCCAATGTTGTCCAACATCCGCTTTATAGTAGGGGGGACCAAAACTGATGCAATAGTTCCATACGTGTCTCACAGTGTCAATAGAGGGAATAATCAACTTCCTCGATACTCTGGCATTAATCTACTAATTATAGGGCATATGCCGTTGGCCTTTCCTGGCAAGGAGCGCACACTGCTGACTTCATATCCGGCTTCTCATCCCTGTAAATCCTTCAGGTCCTTTCCTGCAGAACTGGCTGCTTAGCCAAGTCGTCCCCACCTGTAGGCGCGTGCATGGGATTCTTCCATCTAGTGCAGGACTCTGCACTTGTCTTTGATTGAACCTCATCAGGATTTTTTGCTAAATCCCCAATTTGCTTAGTTCACTCTGGACCCTACCCCTACCTCCAGCATTATGCCTTCCTCTCCCTGCAGCTTGCAGTGCCCCCCCCCCCCCCCCCCCATCTGCGACATTGGCCCGGAGGGATTGCAATTCATCGCATCATCTAGATCATTTAACAAAGGATGTTGAACAAAACCCAGCCCAGGACCAATCCCTGGGGCACTCTGCTTATATCTAGCTGCCTCAACTAGACAGTCGAGCAATTGATCACTACCCGTTGAGCCAACAAATCTAGCCATTTTTCTAATCCTTGTTTATACGTATACCCATTCATCCAGTCCTAGTTTTTTTAACTTGCTGGCAAGAATACTCTAGGGGAGACCGTATCAAAAGCTTAGCTACAGTCAAGATCATATCACATATCACCACCTTCCCCTATCCAAGCCAGTTATCTAATCAGAAGGCATCGTTGGTCAGGGCATAGTTTGCCCTTGGCTGGATCCATGCTGACTGGTTCCTGATCACCTATCCTCTCCTCCAGTTGCTTCAAAATGGTGATTCCTGGAGGACCCTGCTCATGTATTTTCACCGTGACTAGAAGTGAGGCTGACCGGTTCCTGTAGTCCCTGGGTTCTCTTTTCTTGACTCTTTTTGGTAAATATGTAGCACTACTATTGCCTTTTTTCCAATCGTCTGGGACCTCCCCCGATTTCCACAATTTTTCAAAGCTAATGCCAATGGACTCTGCAATTACATCAGCCAAACTCTCCATGCACCCTTGATAATATAGATCTTCGCAACCCATGGACTTGGCAAACGGATTCTAACTAAATATTGTCCTTTAACCTGTTCTTTCGCCATTTGAGGGCTGCTTACCTCCTACCAATACTGTGTTTGTCCAGTGCTGCAAGCCTGGGAGCCTGACCTTGACTGTGAAGACTGATGGCAAAAAAGCATTGAGTACTTCAGCTTTACACGTTATCCTGTCACACTCCAGGCTGCCTCCTCATTCCAGATAAGGGTCCCACACTTTCCTTGACCCTTCCTGTTTGCTAACATACCTGTGAACCCTCTTTGTTACCTCTTCACAATCCCTTTATTTTCTATTAATGGGCCTCACGCTCCTAGCACTGAGGAGTCTTGACAAGGTCATGGAGTCCAGCTCCCGTATCATTAAGCAGGACCAAGTACTATTTGCCCCAGATCCTTAGTGGCCCCCTCAAGGGACTTGGAACTCACAATCCTGGTTTGCAGGGTAATTGCTCAAACCACTGAGCTCTCTCCCCCCTTGCTAGCTGCCAATTTCCAATTATGCTTGGTCCTTCCTGATTACATCCCCTGCATGCCTATTCAATATTTTATATACTATTCCCTAGTCATCTGTCCAAATTTCCACTACTTATAAACTTCCCTTTTGAGTTTAAGCTCACTGAAGATTTCACTATTAAGCCAAGCTGGTCGCCTGCCATATTTGCTATTCTTTCTGCACTGTGCCCTCAATAAGGTTTCTTTAAAATACAGCCAGCTCTCCTGGACTCCTTGCCCCCTCATATTAGCTTCCCAGGGGATCTTGCCTCAGTTCCCTAAGGGAGTCAAAGTCTGCTTTTCTGAAGTCCAGGGTCTGTATTTTGCTACTCTTCCTTTGTCCTTTTGTCAGGATCCTGAACTCAATCATCTCATGGTCACTGCTGCCTAAGTTGCCCACTTTTACTTCCCCTATCAATTCTTCCCTGTTTGTGAGCAGCAGGTCAAGAGGAGCCCGGCCCCCAGTTGGTTCCTCCAGAACCTGTACCAGGAAGTTGTCCCCAACACTCTCCAAAAACTTCCTGGATTGTCTGTGCCCTGCTGTATTGCTCTCCCAGCAGATGTTAGGGTGATTGAAGTCCCCCATTAGAATCAGGGAAGGTGATCTGGAAACTTCAGCTAGTTGTCCGAAGAAAGCCTCGTCTACCCCATCCTTCTGATCCGGTGGTCTATAGCACACACCCACCATGACATCGCCCTTGTTGCTCTTGCCTCTAAACTTAACCCAAAGACTCTCAGCAGGCTTTTCTCCAGTTTCAAACTGGAGCTCTGAGCAATCATACTACTCTCTTACATAAAATGCAACTCCTCCACCTTTCCTCCCATACTTATCCTTCCTGAACAGTTTATACCCCTCTATGACAGTGCTCCAGTCATGTGAACTGCCTTACCAAGTTTCTGTTATTCCAGTCACGTCGTAGTTCCTTGATTGTGCCAGGACTTTGACTTCTTCCAATTTGCTAAGGAAGTCCCACAGATTAAAATTGTACCTCCTAATAGAGTCTGGTGGTTAGACACCTGAAACTGCAGGCTGGCTGTCAAATAAACTTTTCTGCCAAACAAGCCTAGTCTCTTGGCATCTATGTTTTTTGGAGTGCCACTGACTTGGCCCTGCCTGCCCCTTTCATTCACAGTGGACATGACCAGTGACGATGGTGGAGGGTCAGTGTACAAATATTTGAACCCTTTTGCAGGGAAGTAGTACTTCTTTTCTGCCTTTTTAGAAGTAGGCAGAATGGAAGAGGGGGGCTGCCACAGTGAGTTGCAAACCTTAAGGACCCCTGGGTGGACAGGTAGTGTGACCCAGGCTGAGGTGGAAGAGGATATAATATTAAGAGATCAGACTTCTCCGTGAACTCCTCAATTTTGAAGTTTAAATTGGTAGTCACCCTTTTAAGGAGGGCCTAGTGCTCCTTGAAGTCATCAGGAGGACTCCCCTTTTGGAAGAGACCTGCCACCGCTTCATCCAGAAATGACAATGATGATTGCACTGCTGGCAAAGGGGTGGGTTCCCCTTCCCTATCCAGGGATGGCTTGCTTACGTGTTGGAGTTTCCTGCACTGACTCCATGTCAAATTCAGTACCATGTTCCGACTGTGGTGCCGGCGATGCCGGCAGCAGTTTATCAAAGGTGGCAAAGGAGGACTGGTGGGAGTATGGGACTGGATCATCAGTACAGCCCATGGGTTCCAGCATGGTCATTGAGTGGGCCACTGTCCCTGCCACCATGCCGCTGCTGCAGATGCTACACTGGTATCGTGGGTCGGCAGCGAATCACCCCTCCTTGGCAAGGGGCGGAATTCCCAGCATGACTCGTACCATTGCCCTTCCGGCGACCAGAGTGGAGCCTTGGAGGCCTAAGTCTTCCAACTGACCCTGGTCGGCTACTGGGGTGAGATGAGGGCAAGGATCGGTGCCTTCCTGACAAATGATACTAGGGAGGTGGAGACCAGTACCGTGATAGGAAGCAATCCCGCCCCAGGGGGACCAACATCTAAGAGACCATCTCGGTGAAGAAGACCTGCACCACGGCAATCTTTGGCGGGAAACTCGCCAGTACCAGGAATACAGGGATTAGTGCCTCAACTCTGGGGTTCCATGCCTTGTAGGGAGAAAGTGCGGCACTGGGGACCTCGGCCTTCTGACCAAAGACCAAGAGTGTGGTGCTGGGGTCCTAGGCTGCAGAGATGGGTATCTATGCCTGCAGTCCCAAACCCAGGCCTCAAGTCTCAGAACCCAGGTCATTTGACTTGGGCTTGCAAGGCAAAAAATATCAGTATAGACATTTGGACTCAGGCTGGAGCCCAGGCTCTGAGGCCCACCCCAATCATAGGATTTCAGAGCCTGACTATCCACCCTGGAATTTTTAGCCCTGCAGTCTGCGAAGCAGCTGACATGGGCCAACCATAGCCATGCTGCGGGTTTTTTATAGCAGTGTAGATATACCCAAAGAGATTACAGTTAAATGGTCAGCAAAGCTTCAGCTGTCTGGATGCACCTCATGCACCATTTCTACATCTGTCCGTGTGTACAGCTTGCCTGCTTTGAAATACTACATATCCTGCAATAAGAAGAATCAAGAGTATGCATTGTCCTTTTATAACATGATGACACGAAAAATGCTAGTGATGACACGTAATCTCAGTTTATAAAATTAAATAATTGCTTCTCTGTTGTGTCTTTAATCGCCTTGAGAACAACAAAAAGCACTCTAACTGCAGCACAATTTTCTCCAAACAGCTGTGTTTCTTAGCCAGCACAGATAGAGTCTTGTTAACTCCAATTGATACTGCTGGAAAGGATGACGGCTAAGCAATGTATTCATGTTGAGCCCATCACCCTGGTATCTGGGCACAAACAGTGTGGGTTATTTAGGAGTATTGCAAACATATTGCTTAAGAGTCAGTTTATCCCTACCACCTTAGCCGCCATTAGATATATCAGAAATGCAATGCATTTGATTGTATGTATGCATGTTATATCACTATGTATCCAAAGAGCATCACATTGATCTGTAGCGTTGGGGTCCTTTTGGAGTCTTTGCTCTGCTGGAGTCTCAAAGAGCTACAGCAGTGAAAGATGACTTTTTCCACCTGAAAATGGCTAAAAGCCCATGCCCCATCCTGTCTGATGATGATTTGAACACAGCAATGCATACCTTTGTGACCTCCAGGCTGGAGGTCTACTACAATTCACTATGACTACCTATGAGTATGCAGATCTTTACAAAACTTCAGTCTAGAACGCAGCCTGCCCCCAGGACACAAACAGTGGAATACAGCAGGTCATCCTGATGTTACCATACTACCAAATCAAATTCAGAGTCTGGTCTTAATTTTCAAAATCCTCTGTGTAACTGTCTGAATAGGACACCTCTCTCAGCGCAATAATTCTCTTTCAAGTACATTTCCTCACAAGTTAGGAATTTGTCAACCCGAAGAGTGGAGCCTGTGAAAATGAGAGACCAGGCTTGGCAACAGGGCCATGCCTTTGGCACCCGTGATTGAAGCTATTTAGAATGATGTTGTGGCCTTCAGAACCACATGCAAGACTCACTCATTTGACTTGGCTTTCCTGCAGTCTCAGTTAAAAACAGAAAAGTAGCAAAAAGAAGGATAGACCAAAAGGAGGTGATGTCAAGAAGAAATAAAGGGATAGAAAAGAGAAGAGAGAGGAACTAAAAACTAATTAAAACTCCAAAAAAGGACACACAAATCCAACTGCCTTGAGGTGAGTAGAGAGGAAATAATGCAATGGGCCTTTTTAAGATTTGGATTTAATTCTTTTCCAGGTGCTTGGATATCACAATGTTGGGTGATGTTATAAGAAAAACACATATGGTGGCCAAATCTATTTGAAGATTCTGCACAACATGCCTGGAATTCTGTGCAGACAAGACTGCATCTTGGGTTGTACCCCTGGTTTCCTAATTCCAAACAACAATGCCACATATAGACCAGATCACAAAAAAGTTCCTTTCTGCCCATTCCTAGACTGATTCTGACGAAAAGCCTCCATATGCACCGAGTTTCTAATGTGCCAGGGGGTGGTCCCCCAGCTCTGCCCCCACTGCACCCCTTCCCCCAAGGCCCCACTTCACCCTGCCTCTTCCTGCTCCATTCCACATCCTCCCCCATGCGTGCCCAGCCCTTGCTCCTCCCCCCCCCCAGAGCCTCCTGCATGCCATGGAACAGTTGATCTGCGGTGGGCGAGAGGCGCTGAGCAAAGAGGGAGGCGCTGACTGGTGGAGCCGCCAGCAGGTGGGAGGCACTCGGGAGGGGGAGGTGTTGATAAGGGGTGGACAGCGGATGCTAAGCACCCACCATTTTTTTTTGTGGGTGCTTCAGAGCTGGGGAATACTGTGGCCCTGGGGGGGGGTGGGAACACTGTGTGGGACAACATGGAGGCAGCATAGGCTACCCTGGGGCCCTGGAACTCCATCCAGGCCAGGCCATGAGAGCAAGTGATGCAATACAGGTGTAATGTTACAATCTGCTGCTTTGCTGTTACAGTAATATTTGCTGAAGCCATCACCCTCACTCTGCCCTTATCTGGGACTCCAGTGTGTTCCCTGCTGTTTATGGGGGTTCAAAGGTGCATGGGGAGGGAGGAATTTGTGCACGAGGGGAGGAGGAATGAATGAATACACAGGATGGTCAAACAGCTAGAGGAAAGAGAAAGGCAAAATCACAGGCAGGGAGTAGGAGTTGGGGGTAAGAATGGGACAGAGGCACTGTCACATATTGGGAAAAGGAGAAAACATTGGGATAGGAAGAGGTAGAGGGGATAAGTTATCATGGATAGAGTGAGCCCCCTGCAGTGGTTACAGAAATAGGTGTGGGTGACACAAATGGAACATCTCAGCACCCACTTCCCAGGACTGTGTTCTTAAAGGCACAGTGCATCCCAATACCTAGACAAAGCAGGTCTTCTCCATCTGAAATGATATACTGAGCTACTAAAAGGGACTTAAGTCACTGAAATATTATACACACTGTCATAAACAGATAGTAGGAGTTAATAGAAAAGAAGTACTTTATATCTCTTTTGACTGTAAAGGGTTAACAAGTTCAGTAAGCCTGGCTGTCACCTGACCAGAGGACCAATCAGGGGAAAGGATACTTTCAAATCTTGAGGGAGGGAAGTTTCTGCGTGTGCTGTTAGTTTTTGGTTGTTGTTCTCTCTGGGTTCTGAGAGTGACCAGACGTGCAACCAGGTTTCTCTCCAATCTCTCCGATACAGCGCTTATAAGTTTAAAGATAGTAAGTACTCAGGTAGATAAGGCAAGTTAGGCTTATGTTTGTTTTTTTATTGCAAATATGCATTTGACTGGAAGGAGTTCAATTGTGTATTTGGCTGGAAGGAGTTCAAATTTGTACTTGCTAAAAGGATTTTAATTTGTACTTGTATACTTAGGCTGGGAGGGTATTCCCAGTGTCTATAGCTGAAAAACCCTGTATCTAATCCATCTTAAATTACAAAGATAATTTTTTACTGTTTTTTCTCTTAATTAAAGTCTTTTTTGTTTAAGAACCTGATTGTTTTTTATTCTGGTGAGACCCCAGGACGGGGTCTGGAATCACCAGAGATTTGTGGGGAGAAAGGAGGGAAGGGGGAGAGAGCGGCTAATTTCTCTCTGTGTTAGGATTACTGTCTCTCTCAGGGAGAGTCTGGGAGGGGGAGAGAGAAGGAGGGGGGAAGGTGCATTTTCCTCTCTGTTTAAGATTCAAGGAGTTTGAATCGCAGTGATCTTCCAGGGTAACCCGGGAAGGGAAGCCTGGGAGAGGCAACGGTGAGGGAAAGAGTTTACTCTCCTTGTGGTAAGATCCAGAGGGTCTGGGTCTTGGGGTTCCCCGGGTAAGGTCTTGGGGGGACCAGAGTGTACCAGGCACTGGAATTCCTGGTTGGTGGCAGCGCTACAGGTTCTAAGCTGGTAGTCAAGCTTAGAGAAATTCATGCTGGTACCCCAACTTTTGGACACTAAGGTTCAGAGTGGGGAATTATACCATGACACATACTTACACTCCTAAAAAAATCAGAATTGCAATACATGTTTTTAGAGTTGAAAATAATTTCTTATTAGTTTATATGTCTGCATAAAACCACACAGCAGTACATAAATTTGTCTTATCTGCTGTTCTGATACCCTGAACTTGAGTCATGATAAAGAGATTGCACTACAGTACTTGCATGAGGTAAATAGAAAAATACAATTTCTTTTGTTTATCATTTTTACAGTGCAATTATTTGCAATAAAAATAATATCAAGTGAATACTGTATACTTTGTATTCTATGTTGCAATATAAATCAATATATTTGAAAATGTAGAAAAACATCCAAAAATATTTAATAAATTTCAATTGGTATTCTATTATTTAACATTGTGATTAATTGTGATTAATTTTTTTTAGTTAATTGCTGAGTTAACTGCAATTGAGAGCTCTAATTAAAAATATTAACAGTTGCTAGTAGTTTTAGTAATCACAACCAAGTAGTTTTAGTATAACATTTTCTATGTTTTTTATTGTGAAGTTGTAACTTGCAATTTTTATAGTAATTTTATTATTTAGGACTCAAAAGTCATGACATTAAAAATATTGATTCTTTCCACTTGCCTTTTTGTTCCTGAGCCTTCAGATGCAGTAGGCCCAGATCCACAATGGTATTTCAGCTCCTAACATCCACTGACCTCAATGGAAGTTAAGAGGCTAAACAGCTTTGTGGATTTGGGTATACACTCATTTTTTTGTTATCTCTTCCAAAGAATCCATATACCTAAACCAGTTATACATTCCTATAACATTTAATGCTATTTTGGACTCCCTCCACCCCAATTTAAAATTAATTACAAATCCCTATTTCGTTAAGTAATTCCGCCATCTCGCAAACAGTGAAATGAATGCCTTATATTCTTCTATGACTTCATTTGGTGCATATATAGATGTTGATTTTTCTACTGAACTTATTTCTAATTACTTACTTTATGGTTATAGCAATATATATATATATATATATGACACATACTTGTGCTGTGATACATTTCTGTGGTGTTCTTCCTACTGATAAGATTACTGTTTTGTACTATCAAAATCAAAGATTTTTTAAGAGTGAATCCATTTTGTTATGTTACTCTTTTGCACTGGTCAGGCACAGGGGCATAGTGCTGACCTCACCTAGTTTACCCTTCAGTATAACTGAAGTGCATGGTCTCTGCTATGTTTTTATAGCAGGTCAGGTAATGCATGGTAGTTACTTCATGGTAAAACACACATCTTGCCATTAGCAAAACATAATGTAAGCCTTTTTTTCATTAACAACATGATCCCAGGAAAACATGATTTACAAACACATTAGAGAGACACTGTAACATCTTTTACTGGAACAACTTCACTTGGTCAGAGAGACTAGCTTTTGAGCTTATACTGCTGAAGTCGACATACTCAGATCTACTTACTGTGGTGTATTCACTGTGGTAAGTCGATGGCTGACACTCTCCCGTCGACTCCACCTGTGCCTCTCACCCCCGTGGCATTCCGGAGTTGATGGGAGAGCGCTCGGCGGTCGATTTATTGCATCTAGACTAGACGTGATAAATCGATCTCCGCTGGATCAATCACTGCCCGTCAATCCAGCAGGTAATGTAGACTAGCCCCAACAAGCATGAAGGGGAAAGTAAGGGAGGGGGAAAAAGCAGCCTGGGGACGTGAGATGTTAGTGGGTTATAGATTGGGATGACTTAGGCCTGGTCTACACTACGCGTTTAAATCGATTTAAAGAGCGTTAAATCGATTTAACGCTGTACCCGTCCACACTACAACGCCCTTTATATCAATATAAAGGGCTCTTTAAATCGATTTCTGTACTCCTCCCCGACGAGAGGAGTAGCGCTAAATTCGATATTAACATATCAGATTACGGTTAGTGTGGACGGAAATCGACGTTATTGTTATGGCCTCTGGGCGGTATACCCACAGTGCACCACTGACCGCTCTGGACAGCAATCTGAACTCGGATGCAGCGGCAGGTAAACAGATAAAGCCCCGCGAACTTTTGAATTACATTTCCTCTTTGCCCAGCGTGAGAGCTCTTGATTCCAGCAACGGGTGGCGATGCAGTCTCAATCCCAAAAATAAAGCGTAGCAAGTGCACTTACCTCCCTCCCTCGTTCACATGTCACTCCGCTGCTAATCACGTAGGGGCATAAGCCCAGTGCGCGCGGCTCATGCTATGCAACAATGTGCGGGGCCAACGCAAAAGCAAATTGGCGATTCGACTGCCGACTCAAATCCTCCTCTCATGGCCTAAGACAATGAGATCGGCCTGCAACTCGCTCCCATGCGTGATCGGGGAAACGCAAGAAGACATAAGGGGAACAGTGTATTGAGAGGGCACTGCAGAGGGTGACGCTACTATCAGCAGGAGAGACACGCTGCGTTCGCGATGTCAGTACCTTCACACAGGGTTGGGTCGACCTACCCTGCATCCGCATAAGGGACGCATACCCCACCGGAGGGGGAATACGATCCGCATTCGCCTTTCTCCATGGCAGCGCTCCGAAATCTTGCCGTGTGCAACGCCAACACCGAGGCAGTTGGGTAAGCCTCGGGCCACAATCTGCGTCTTATAGGAATCACATAAAGCAATGCAGGAAATAGAGAAACACTCGAGTGCTCTTAGTGACACTCAAAATAAACATGAGGGGGAGGGCAGCTCCCTCGGCACGAGAATATCTCCAGGCACGGACAGTAAAGCCAGGTGGGGGAGAGGAGCCCAGCATGCTGCATCGCTACTGACCAGTCCAGGCAAGTAACGATTTAATGCTTCTTTAACAACAGAGGAAGAAGGGAGGGGCTGAGAACTCGCGCGCAAGCTCAGCTCCCAGTTGCTTATGAGGAAGACGGTTACAAGTGTTCTGTATTACTGGGAATGAACTGGGAGTCATTTCCCATTTTTACCGCGCCTGGCGCCCGCCAGCCTTCACCTAAGGCAACAGCCACGCTAGCACAAACCCTTTTCACCCCGGACCGCTGATGGGAACGACGAAATGGATACAGTCTATGTTACGCGCTACAACCGGGAGGGGAGAGGAGGCGGCATACTGCTCTTCACTGCAGAAAGCAATCGGCGTCTACCAAGCAGGGCATTCGGTAAGATAGGGTGGACCTGAAAGAAAGAATGAATTTCTTTCCCTTTTTTTTCACGTGGTGGGGGGGTGGGGGGAAGAAACTGAGGAGCTATTTCCCTGAACGACAACAGCCAAGACACTGTATTTGAACTAACAGACATTGGGAAGCTCAGCCAAGAATGCAAATACTTTTCAGAGACCTGCTGTGAGCTGTGAGGATCATATGCTGGAGCCTCAGTAACCCCCACACCAATCACCTCCTCCCTCCATGAAGCGTACCATTTGATTCTGTCTGGCTTTCCGTTGAACGCTTGTTCACGCGGCACTGTGTAGCACTGGAGATTTTTTTTTCAAACGCTTTGGCATTTCGTGTTCCTGTAACGGAAGCTCTGATACAACAGATTTGTCTCCCATACAGCGATCAGATCCAGTAATGCCTCCGTACGGTCCATCGTGGAGCTCTTTTTTGGGATTGAGACCTTGCATCGCCACCCGTAGCTGGAATCAAGAGCTTCCACGCTGGCAAAGAGGAAATGTAATTCAAAAGTTCGCGTTTTGGCTTTATCCTGGTTACCTGCCGCTGCATCCGAGTTCAGATTGCTGTCCAGAGCGGTCAGATGGTGCACTGTGGGATACCGGCCAGAGGCAATTACTGTGCCTAGTGTGGCCGCATGAAATTGAATTTATAATATCAGTTTTATAAAACCGATTTTAGCTAATTCGATATTATCCCGTAGTGTAGACGTGGCCTGAGTTGATGTTGGTCCTGCTTTGCGCAGGAGGTTGGATTACATGGCCTCTTGAGGTCTCTTCCAACCCTGACATTCTATGATTCTATGACTGTTATAATGAACGGCAAATCTGGTGTCTCTAGTCCATGATTATTAGAGTCTAGAAAAGGTATGAATTTAAGTTCGTCTTCTGAAGGTTTTCATAGTACAAGAAAAAAGGTTACAGCCCATTATCCAGACAGCTGTATATAGACTCAATGGAATAACCAGATAAGGATCAAATTGTGATAATGTTAGTAAATGTTTCTGCTGCAGCCAGTAGTCATATCTTCACTAATGATTATATGTAGCTGTAAAGTTAAAAAATATAACAAGTTCAAGGAATATTATTTTATAATCTTACAAGTTAATTTAAATTATATTTTGCATAATTAATTGCATCATTTTTCATCTGCTATTTTTCAAAGGTACAGTGAGACTCCTGCAAGAGGTGGGAACAGATGTCTTGCCTTCCAGAGAGAACCAAGGAAGACATCCTAAGTAACAGGAAAGAATATAGCTGCAGAAAGCATGTATAGCTGTTTACAAAACACTTACATTGTATAATTATTTGTGAAGATAAATATTCTGGTTTTCTTGCAATCACACAGTTGAAATGCAAATGAGTAATATTTAGAGCAGTTCAATTTTAATGTCCATTTGAATAAAAATATGAATTGTTTCTAAAACCACACTCAGACGCTTGTTTTGGCAAGAATGCAAGGTAAAGCAAGCCACTCCTTTGTCTACAATGGTCACACTTTCCAGATGAGAACACCACCTCTCCCTGTCCACGTGTCAGAAGGTAACAAACTGACGGCTGGCGACCCCCTGGCCAGAGGGCTGGGAAAGGCGAAGGCAGCAAACGCTGACAGGGACTAGCAGCTGTCAGTAAGCGCTACGAACGGCGGATTGTGCCGGCGCAGCAGTCTCCAAGGCAGCTCCGGGGAGCCCCCGCCCCGCCGAAATCCCTCGGCAGGGCGAGCAAAAGCGCCGCCTTGACAGCAGCCGCCGCCACTACCCCTGCCGCGGGGCGCAGAGCACATCGCCCCCGGGCCCGGCGCGGCAGGACAGCGACCCCCACACCATGCAGCAGGAAGCGGTCAGCTGCCGCATGAGCGGCGCGGCCGGGGAGCCCGGCGCTCCGGGGGCCATCACCCTGGAGGACCTGGACAGCATGGCCGAGGAGCCGAGCCCCGACGCGCCTGATCACAGCAACGGCTGCGGCCAGCGGGACGACGCCGAGCAGGAGCGCCTGCTCAGCTACTGGCAGGGCGTGGGCAGGGGGCACCAGGTGGACGTGCCCGGGGGTAAGAGCCCGGCCGCGAGGCCAGGGAGCTGCACCGCGCTCGCTGCGCGCTAAGCGGCTGAGGAGTCCCCTGGGCTCCCCACCGGCCAGGTCCCAGCGTCAGAGGGGGGTGGCTATAGCCGATCGAGGGTTAAAGAGACCAGAGGAAACGGCAAGCCTGGGGAAGAGGCAATGCATTATTAAACGGGTTGTATTTTGTGCTGCAGCCCCACTTCTCATCTTCATCTCCAACCTCAGCTAGTTGTTCAGTCTGCCCCCCTAGACGTGTAAAAAGGGCTAGCCCAACTCCGGGTGACACTGGAGGAGGTTGGTGCTCTTGCACCCGTTTTAAGGTAATTGAAGGGCCCCTCAGAAGACTGGGCACCAAGTTATAACAAAATACAAATTTAAATCTGAGCCTCTCTCTACAAGTGTATCTAATTCACTTTAATGTAGTGAACGAATGTGCCTGTAAATGATGAAACAGGGTCTAGCTGGGTTAAACCTCTTAACAATACAAATAAACAGTTTAGGATTTAGCGAGATTATGCAGAAGGAACTGAGAAAGAAGGAGCCATATATATTAGGAACGTTGATATTCCATGTTTACCAGAATACCTTTCTAATTCTTTTAGGAATCTTACAATACTGTCCTACCATTAAAACAAAAGTAAAATTGTTATGGACTATACAGTTTTTTCAAATGCTTTGGCTGTATAGTGAGATTGAAAAGAAAGGGAACAGGAGCAATGATCCTTCCAACCAGTGAGGAGGGAAGAGAGATTACAACTTGTGTTATCACACTGTGACTCTTCAATAGAATTGGCTTCCACACTGGTGAAACTAAAAACAATTTGTGTACAGTTATGAGGCTTGCCTAGGTGAAAGTTTACTCTTCTGGGAAGAAAGATGATACATGCCTGTGACTACAGGACAAGGGGTGGGGGGCTCCGTTTAGACTGTGGTTCTACTGTAATTGATCTCACAGCTTGGACAAATAGTTTTGAAACAGTGACTTCTGTACAGCTGCTGCTAAATATCTGATTTGCCAGCCAGCTTTTGTACCTTCTAATTTATATTTATTGTCATATGTATCAAAAATTTTAGTCACTACCATCATGAAACTTCCCACAGTAATATTTTAATGTGAGGGTGTGGCGAGGAAGAGCTCATATTAAAGTTTGTTGGGTATTAGTTATTATGTTACAAATATTGCCTTTTGACTATTGTTAAGGAAATGTAAATTAGACCTAGTTTCAGGTGTTTTGGGGAAGTTATGCTTCCAATTCTGAGATGTATGACCTGAACCATCAAGAACAGAGCAGTGTTCATATGAGGTAACTGGATCAAACCATGGATAAATGAAGTCGCAGCTAAATCTTTGTTCAAAATAACTGTGGAATTTTTTTAAAAAATTGGTCGGAGTAATTTTTCAGGTCCTAGGAACTTGACTCATTTGTACTACAGGACATAACACTAAGTAAACAAATTGGACAGATCATCTCTAAAACAGTTTTTGAATTTTCTTTGGTTTTGTTTTTTGTAAACATCTTTGTCACCATCCTTGATCCTCATTGTTTTTTTACACAGTGAACAGAGACAGAAATAGAACAGGGTAAAAAGATTCGGTTTAGTGACCTACAATAAGCAAAAAGTGACTTTTTGCCTCTTTGTAATAGATCAAGCCTGAAAGGGGTGGAGGTGGGGGGTGTGTGTGTTTATTTTGTGTTTTACTTCCATTTTTGAGAAGTTCAGGAACGTGAGAGGACTATAGTTATCAGAGAACTTGTAGGAAGACATGCAAGGAGAAACAAAGATATGTAGTCTGAATAAAAATCATTCTGTTAACTCTTGTTGGCATTAAACAAACTGAGAAATACTTGAGAGGGTTTTCTCCAACATCCCCCCGCCCCCTTCAGCTAAAGTATGAGAAAGCTCAGTCCATAGCTGAGATCAACAAGACTTCAACAAAATCAGCAGAAAAACTAGACTTTATATTCCCAAGATTAAAACACAAACACCAACCAACAAGTCACAAACCCCAAATTATTTTTCATTTCAGGACATGTTTACGTTTCTCTTCCTAACCTTAATTCTCTTCTTTCCTGTATTACAATTAGGGATGGGCAAACCGACAAACCCTTGACCCTCCCTTAAAACTGAAAAGGCATTATAAATAGATTCAGGCAGATACTGTTTTTGTACATGATGACAACCCACTACACTTTGCCTTCTTTTGGGGGCTTCCTTAGAAGATACTGTGTCTAGGAAGTCATCAGACCTCATGGGTTTTTCAATGTCTGGCCCAGATCCAGTAGGTAGTGGTGCTGGATCTACGTCTGTAAGGAGCAGGGAGAAAAACCAAGAACTCAAACTTTCCATGATGAAAATTGAGCAGAGCTCTTCCCCATTTGAGATTCATATAACCAAGGTGAAGGCATGTCCATTGTGGGGAAAGGTAACCCCTTCACACAAAAGAAGTCAATTTCCTAATATCTGTATATAATATTTGATTATACAGTTTTACTAAGATTTGCTAGACAATATTACAATATTTTGGAAACATAACGGAAAGGAAATTATTTTGCAGCACCCACACTTTTGTAAATAAGACCTTTCTATAAGCTATTTTGCAAGGCTGAGTCAAGGTTGAAAAGGGAATCAATGAAAATTCTGAATTGAATTAAAACTATACCTTTGTACTAAGGTAAGATTTTTCCTGAGAGAGAAAAAAGTGACCCAAGTAGACTTCCCTACTTGGGCAAGCACGTTTGTGTTCTGCTCCCCCATGACAAATACCACAAAACACTTTTATAGCTATTTTTATCAGAGGATTTCAAAATCCTTTAAGTTAGATATCATTGCCATTTTACAGTTGGGGAAACTAAGGCACAGAAGGCAAGCGTGTACCCTTGGGCCATGTCTTCTATAGGAAATGAGTGAGAATTTGCAAGACTTGAAGAAAGTGGAAGTTCACAGGCATTGCATACTAGATTATGAGAAGTCAGAGGAGGCACATAAGATTAAATCAAGTTCTGAAGGCAACTGAGGCTGTTGGCCTAAAATTAGAGAAAAGTGTTTGCTATGGCAAACCCTATTACAGCTCTTAAGGCATCCAAACAGAGAGGGGTTGGTGGCAGATCCAGAAAAAGTCAAAGCTTTAATTGAGATGCCACCCCCTAAAAATGTGTTTTATAAGATGCAACTCCTTAGTATAATATAATTTTGGAATGAATTCAGACTTAGTCTGTCCTCAGAAGACCAAGACAGAGTCTACATATTGGAGATTAAAACACAGAAGCATTGACTAACAGAATTTGTTGACTACATCCCTCATATGGTCTTTTTTTGCTGTTTCCAATTCTACAGCAGTTGACCATCCCACCTTTAGTGAGGTCTCTGTGGGAAGGTCTTCCACTTCCACAGAGATGAATGTAAGCTCATAGCATTGTTCTAGTTCTCAGGCACTGAGACCAGGTATGCACAAATACAACTAATACTTTGAGAGCATGAGAGAGGTTCACAAGATATTTTGAGGGTCTTTAGATTATTTTCAAACTTGTGACAAACCACCACCAAACTCATAATAAACATGGGAGACCAAAATAAGGTCCTGCCTTAGATGCCAAAGATTGCTCATGTATTTGAGATTTGAACATGATTTAATATACACACCAAGAAAGGCTGCAGTGGTAGTTGATACCTTACCAAGGAACCCTTTTGATCACCCAGATTCACCAGAGGCTCAGAATGATAAATACACACAAGCCTGTTTACATTTCCTTTACATCTCTAGAAGGACGGGCAGAATGAGCTGGAGTATATCCTGGCAGTATCTCTATTGTGAAACAAGGTGAGAGAAGTAGCTTTCAGAAGGATACTGTTTATTCTAATGAAGTTATTTTTAATGTTTGTAGAAAGTGACTGATACTCAGTTACTGTCGCAACAGCAGGCCCAATAGTCAAACCAATGCCTATCCACTGGACCATTGGCAAACGCCTCAATATAACAAATACAAAATCTTCCTTTAGTTATAAACATAGTTACTTCACTATCATCATCAGAAGCAGGAAACCTATAATAGCAGGTATTTCAGGTTCCTTTATTCCAACTTAAATAAGAGACTCCTTACAAAGCTTTAAAAAACTGGCTAAACCAAGCCTATCCTACTTGCTTTAAGCATCCAATTGCTGAATTTTGAAGTTATTAGCCAAGATATTTAACGCCATCATAAAAATAAAAGACATTGCGTGTGCCATATACCTACTTAGGTTAGTGACTGCCAAGTAGAATCCTTCTCTCTTTTCTCAAGTGAAGCCTACAGCAGGTATGATGAATTTAGATCAGGTGCCTGGTATGACATTCAGAATCTGGTGAATATACATGCTAATAAGACCCACCACTAGAGGTTACCGAATCTTCATGTTAATGAACTTCTAAACCAAGTCCTGTCAAATATATCAGACCATTGCTACCCTCTTCCCACTGAAATCCCACCAAAAAGACTTGCTCCTTGTAGAACACTCACATATAGTGTCAATCCTAATTACCATTTTAAAATTTAAATAATTGAACCTTCAAGATGTACACATACTTATACTGAATCACCATCTAAGTGTAGTGCTGCAATTCATCCTTCACCCTGTCCCCTCCCAAAGTTATTTCATATCTTATGTCATGTCTGAATGTTAAGCTTTTAAGGACGCGCACCATATGTCTCAAGTACTTAGCACACCTGTGGGCACTATTTTAAAAATATATGATATACTAGTTTTCATGGAATGCTAAATCCGTAACAAACGTTCAAATTTAAAAGCAGTTTTAACTAAGCAATACGTATTTTACTTCACAGCTCCACAACACAAGTTGTTTGGCTGACATTCCAAAGACTTACCTTCAGGTTAAACATGAAAAATTTCCTCTAATGGAATTTTTTTAAATAGGTCACTAGAAGGGATGAAATAGAGCTTATAAAGAATACCTTATGCACCCTTTGCTACAGAGATACTTTAATATATCAAAAACTTATTCCTAAGATAAAGGTTAAAAAATCCTATTACTATAAGCAGCATAGACAGGAATGTTATTCAGTGATTTAGCTTAAATTAATTTGCTTTAGTACAAAGTTTTTCTACCAACTCTCAATTTGGGTAAGGTTATATATTTTATTGGACCAACTTCCCTTGGTGAGACACAAGCTTTTGAGATTATATGGAACTCTTCTTCAGATCTAGGAAAGGTACTCCGAGGGCTAATGCAGCTGCACTGCTGTAGTGCATCTGGTGAAGATGTTCTAAACCAGTGCTTTTCAAACTTTTTGTATTGGTGAGCCCTCTCACATAGCAAGCCTCTGAGTGCGACAACCCTCCCCCCCAAAATAAATTAAAAATGAGGAGGTAATGTAATTTAATGGGGACTTGGGGTTGTCAGCCCCACAAAGCTGACAGCTTGCGACCCCCATATAACTACCTTGTGACTACCTAAGGGGTCACAACCCCCCGTTTGAGAACCCCTGCTCTAAACTGACTAGGGAGATCTCTCCCATTGACTTATTTACTCAACCCCTGTGATAGGCGGTAGCTGTGTCAGCTGGAGAAGCTCTCCTGCCGACAATGCGCTATCTACAATGGCGCTTAGATCAGTGTAATTTACATCGTTCAGGGGTGTGGATTATTCACACCCTTGAGCGATGTAAGTTGCGGGGAAGTAAGTGGTAGTGTAGACAAGCCCAGAGTGTCACAACTAAATAGAAGGTTGAATAGATAGTTTAGCACAAGTAGTTAGCACCTACTCTAAGGGACTACTCAAGCTGAAGAAGCCCGTTAATACTCCTGCAGTCATAGGACAAAAAGGAGGGTTAGTGGGTTACAGATCATTGTAATAAGAAGTAAATCCAGTGTCTTTTTTAGATCATGATTTTTAGTGTCTAGTAAAGTTATGAATTTCAGCTCCCAGGCTTGTCTTTTGAAAGTGTTCAGATTTCCTTTGAGGATGAGGACTGATAAGTCAGATATAGACCGATCGCTTTGCGAAAAGTGTTCATCCACAGGTGATAGAGTGTTTTTGTCTTTTATCACTTTCCTGTGTGAGGTCATCGAGAACATAGCGATTGTCTGATTTCAAATGGTCCCTTAGAACATGTGCTAACTATGTGTATTACGCTATCTGTTCGAACTTCTATTTAACTGTGACATGAAGTACCTTTCCCAGACCCGAAGAAGAGCTATGTAGCACAAAACCTTCTCTCCTCCCAACAGAATTTGGTTCAATAAAAGATATTATCTCACTCACCTTGTCTCTCTAATATTCTGGGACCAACATGGCTACAACTATACTGCATATCAAAATTGTAAGTCAGCCTCCAATGATATTAAAGCAGGATCTTATGTTTTAATTACTAACCAAAATACTTAAGGTTTAAACCAGAGGTCAAAATTAATCAATTAATATTAACATTTTCAATAACAGTTCTCTTCATTAGAAGATGATATTGGAAAGAAAATAATAAAATATAAAGAGAACTACTGTAAAGATTTAAAAACGTAACTAAATTTTCCACCCAATAAACATCTACATTTGTGGTATACAAGATGAAACTCAGTCCTACTAACAAATATTGTTACTTACCTTCCAGTAACTGTAGTTACTAGAGATTTTTTTTTTTTTTTTTACACACATTCCACTCAGTGTCCATGTGGGTGAGTTGGATTCTATTGAGCATCAATGTCTGCTAAGGGCACACTAGGTGCCTACAGTCGAGGACATGAAGGGTGGAGTGGCCACAACCCAAAATCAGTTACTTCACCAATAAGAATCCTGTAGGACCAGGAGTCCTATGAGTAGTGATGGAGGGTGCTTTGTGAAATCTGTGTGGACAACACATCTTGAAGAGCCACAGTTACTGTAGAGTAAGTAACTGTTCTCTCTTCTTTCAGGGATTTGTCCACACATTCTACTCTGCGACTAAAATGGTTGCCTGGAGCTAGGGTGAGCAGAGGCT
The DNA here is from genome assembly GCF_003597395.2 of Chelonoidis abingdonii. Taxonomy (NCBI): domain Eukaryota; kingdom Metazoa; phylum Chordata; order Testudines; family Testudinidae; genus Chelonoidis; species Chelonoidis abingdonii. Next base: position 142,235,121 of record NC_133772.1, on the reverse strand, counting down.
TACCTGAAGAATAGTTGTAAAATCTTCACTCTGCCAAAACTAGCATCCAACCTGGTAGCTTGTATCAGGGAATAACGAGTGGTGACGGTATGGATTGAACTCCATGTTGATGCCCTGCATCTCTCTAATATGGGGATATTACCCAAGCAGGTCACCAAAGCTGCTTGAGCAGTAAATGAGCTTTAATCTGTCCAGGTAGATCTTTCTTAGCCAAAACTTGTCATAACACAATCAAAGACCTGCTTTGACAGGCTCTGATGACATATGTTGCTCCTTAGCCCATTCCACAAATGCCACACACAGTCCAGATGTACACCTGAATGGCATGGTCATAGCTAAATAAAATGACAATGCTCAGGATTATCCAGCATGTGAAGTCTCATTTTATCTGGAGTGGAATGCAGTTTAGGGAATGTGAAAAAACGGATGCAGAAGTTGGAAACCACCTTAGGCAGAAACTTAAGGTGAGAACTGAGAGTGAAGATGTTCTTGTGAAAATGTCGGGGGGACCCCACTGCAAAGGCCTGAATCTCTCCTATTCCCTTGGCTGATGTGATGGCCACCAAAGAGGCTGTCTTCCTCAACATGTGAGAGAGACCTGGTAGCCAGTGGTTCAAAGGGTGGACCCATCAGTCCGGTCATCAACAAGTTGAGGACCAAGGCAGGAGGGGGTTCCCACTTCAGACCAGAGGGAAGCTTCTGAGCACTCAATGAAGAACCTTGTGGGATGCTAGAAAACGGTACAGCCTTGTGCAGGAAGATGATTCACCAACGTCTCTGCCAGGTGTACTTATATCAAAGTATGGGTCAGGTTTTATTGTTTTAGAGAAAGTAAGTAGTTCAGTATAGCTGAAATCGGGGCTGCTACCAAGCAAGAACTAATGCTGTATTGCCCAGACAGAAACCCTCTTCCAAAAGTCAGTCTGGGCAAGAGTTTCCTGTTTTGGAGCAAGATGGCTTGAAATGCAGGAGAGCAGATCCTGTCTGCAGATGTTAACCAGCCAGCCAGCCAGCCAGCATCCAGGCTATCAGATGCAGGATTCAGCCATTGTTCTGTAAGACCAGATCTGGTAAGGAGATGAGATGTCATCGTGAAAGGTTCACAAGGCTTGAGTACCAAAGCTGTCTGGACTTTGCTAGAATTATAACCCAACCTGCTTCAATTTCCTCAAGACGCTAGGTATCATGGTTCTTAATGGAATGGCATACATCACACCAGGAGCTCACCAGAGGAAAGCGAAAGCATTAAAGACAGCATCTGCGCTTCCCGTGCAACAGAACCTCAGGTACTTATGGGAATAGGTTGCAAATAAAGATAGAACTTTAAGAAATGGACCAACCAGTCCATGCTATGCCTTTTGGTTGAGGTTGGTGTATCTACCAATCTTAACCACCCTTGCAAAGACTGCAGGTGAAGTCTGGCATGCTGCCTGTGATAGATGTCCATTCCAATGTGTATCCCAAGAATCTGAGGCTGTTCATACTCAGAGTGTGTCTCAAGTTGCTCGAGGAGGGTGAGCACAGTCTGCAGTTTCATAAAGGTATGCTCTAATATACCTGAAATCTAACAGTACCTCAATAAACTATGCTCAGAGACAGGGTCAGTGTGGATTTTTCCTTGTTTACTCTGAGTCCCAGCATAGTAAAGAGGCTTGGTGTCCTTTGAAATAAGTCTGTCACTTACTGGGAGGATTCTCCCTGTATCAGCCATTCATCTAAGTAGGAATACATCTGGATTCTTTGTCTTCTCAGACAGGCCTCAGCTAGGACATGGGGAGTACATGCAGGGCTGTGGAAAAATCAAAGGGTAGGATTCTACTGATAGTCAATTACATATCAGGAACGTCAGTTATTTTCTGTGAGCAGAATGCATTAGATGTGAAGTTAGGCATTTTGAAGGTTGAGAGCTGGCAAGCCAGTCCATGGGATCCAGGGCAGGGAATTTACAGAGGTAAGAGTCATAATATGGAATTTGAAGCAATGGACAAAGGTTTAGATGGTGACGACTGAGGATAGGTCTTCAACCCTCCTTTCTTCTTTGGGATTGAGAAATAGAAGCAAATGGGACAGGTGGTTGCCAAAAAAGAGGACAAGAGGATGATCTGCAGATGGTCTAGCCAGACTCTCAATGGACATGTCAAAACTGGTTTAATCTCAGGAGCCCTAGAATGTGGGGCAGCCATGGAAGAATGTGGTGAAATCACTGCCTCTTCCTCAAGGCTCGGAGGACTGTTAGTACGGATGATGACTGTGGTCTGTCATACAATTATTATTGTCTCAGGTGCTTCCTATTTGGGGATGAGATGCACAAGTCTAAAGATCTCGAAGTAGTTCTGGAGTCTTTTAGGACATGGAGAGCCTCATCCATATCACAGTTAAAGAGCTCACTGTCTTTGAATGGGAGGTACTCTTTGGTGACCAAGACTTCCAGTTTCATTTCCAGTAATTAATGCTACCAAGACCTCATCACTCTGGCACTAGCCATTGATCTGGTGGCTGCATCTGATACATCAAGTGCCACTTGGAGCACCGTTTGGGCTGAAAGCTTTCCAGTTCCTCGAGCTGTCCTTTCCACAGTCTGTCCCATAAAGGAAAGATGTATGTGGAGAGCAGCACTTCAACAATCACCACTCCCAACTAAAGTCTTACTTGGTGTCACCATGCCTTCATGGGTCACAACTGAGAATACCAAATTCAGGACAAGCTGCTGGGGAAAATGGGCAGACATGCCCCAAAACTGGTGATTATTCTTCCATGAGCTATACCAAACCAGCAACAAAAGTAAACTTCTGTCTCACCACACTGGCTAACAAAAAGTCAGAAATGCAGCCGCCTTAGGTATGCCAGTCCTGGATTCAACACCCAGACACTAGACTTAAAAATTAGTGGTTCTTTAAAATCAATTTAATCAAACGGTTCTCCTGATCCCAAAGGACCAGCCACACACCCGGGTCAATATATAACTCAGATCCTACCCAATAATCATGCTGTTGCCAATCCTTTAGTATTTAAAATCTAAAGGTTTATTTATAAAGACAGACAGGAGTTAAAATTGGTTAAAGGTATCAAATACATACAAAAAATGCCAAGTTCTTTGATCAAGTTTGTAGCATGGATGGAGTAAACTGCTGGCTTAAGTCAAGTCTCTGGTTGCTTCCAAATCAATGGAAGGTCCTCAGTCCCTTGGTTAGCATGCTTAGTATAAGTCCATAGTCCAGAGGCTAAAGCAGGAAAGAGGCCAAATGAAGATGTTTCCAGGCCTTTTATAGCTTCTCCCATGTGGAGGGAAACTCATTGTTCCAAGCAAAGCCCTCAGCACAGTTTGTGGAAAAGTACAGACATACAAGATGGAGTTCAGTACCACATGATCTAGTCGCATGCGCTTGCATGCTTCGATGAGTCATAGCAGCCATTACCCATAGTCTGGCTGAAACGTCCTCAGGAAAGTCCATAAAGTTCTCTCAAGTGAAGCAAAACCCATTGTTCTCACTGTGGAAAATTACAGGTAGCAAGATGGTGTTTGGGGTCACATGGCCAAGTCACATGTCCATGCATGATTTCGCTTAGTCACAGCAGAAAAGTCCATTATGTGAAGATAGGTGTCTCCCGTGGTCCATTGTGAGTTAAGTGTTCATTAATGGGCCACTTAACTTGAATATTCCCTTCAAGATGTGCAGGCTAAATACCTTGTGGGTGCTACCCAGGTGCAAACATTTGAAATCCAGGTATAGTGCCAATACTTCTAACTTCAAATACAAAAATGATACATGCATACAAATAACAATCATATGCAGCAAATAACTTTTCTATTGACACACTTTGTACATGATTTGTTGCAAATATATAACAGTGGTAGCAATAATGATCTACATGGTCACATTTTAATGAGACAATGTCACATTTGGGAATACATTTTCCTCCAAAAGAGGTCTGATTTCTTCAGGTCTCTCTCTTGAGAGGAAGGCTGTGGTTGCCCCTCCTGCTTTGGCTTTGCATGAGCCGCCTGTAATACAAGAGTACCAGTAGGTTTTCACAGAAGTATTCAAACCCTTTAGCTAGCGCCTCATGTCTCCTGTTGAGATCTTTCGATGTTGCTGTGACTAAGACAAGCATATGCCCAATCAATTAGGCTGGTTTGAACAGTCCATCATTAATGGCCATGGCCACTTGCCCCAAGGAGGAAGGCTGCAGGATATCCAGAAGCTTATGTTGAATCTATTGGATGATTCTCCACAGCAAAATATCCAGCCTCTCCACTATTCTCTTTAACGGGTGCTAGAAGACCATTAGCTTGTCCATAGAAGCAGTGGATTGAGGATTAACTGCCTCATCTGAGGAGGAGGATGAGATGGCTAAAGGCAGGTGACCTTCAGGAAGTGGTCACCTCCACTGTATTCTTTTTCTCCCTCCATGAATTGAGGTTGAGCCAGGAGAGGGGCCTGGGCTGACAGGCGCTGGCTCTTTTGCAAGACAACCTTAGATGAAGCTAACTTTCTCCAGTGCAGAACAAAAAACTTTGAAACCACAAATATTTTTTGTGGGATCGAATTCTTATTTTCTAACCAGCCTTACTTACAAGCCTTAGAAAAGCCACAGTTTGCACATGCTTAATAGAGACTTATTAGAGAATAACAGCTAAAATTGATGAAGACTTTGTCCTAACTGAGCATGCTGCTCAAGCTTCTCACATATCCTACTACTGTACTGGCCAGACGTCTGTGAATCCCCACAGAGCAACTGAGCATGTGTCATCCCCTAACAGCTCCTACATGTCACCATACTGCACATTAGCCATCCCCATAGAATGAGTGAACATGCTGCAGCCCACGGTAACAGGGGCAAATACAGACCTTCCATGAAATGGCTGCTGCAGGCTGGGATGGGGCTGGGCATTGGGACTCGAAGCAGGGCGCTTGTCTATCTTGTGTTCTCAATGATCCTCCTGTTGGCATCCAAGCAGCATGGAGGAGAAAGCTGTCAGATTCAAATGCAGAGTAAACAAAAGCCAGACGCGCGGAAAGGAAAGTAGCTGGGGAAGGGGACAAGAAGTTTGGTGAGACTGGGACTGTGGGGAGTGGGGTAGGAGAGAAACTGGGACACACCGAGCAAGGAGACTAGGGTGATGGGAGCCAGTAGGCTTTGGGGCACAAACACTGAGATTGGACAAGAAGCTGGGACTGGCTGGACGAGGAGCCTGGGACTAAATCAGCATCGGAAAGAATGGGGTGCAGGGGAGGGGAGACAGATCTGACAAGGGGCTGGGTGTTCAGGGAGAATGGGGACTGGCTAAACAGAGAGACTGACAAGGAGCCAAGGAGGGGAAAAGGTCAGGGGAGATACAGAGATTGGATAAGGAGCTCAATGGAGGGAACCTAGGACTGAAATCTGGGGGAGTGGGCATGGGAGAGAAGAGAAGTTGGATGAGGAGCCTGGAGAGGGACACTAAGACTGGCTGGGCAAGGAGACTGGCATGAAACTGGGTAGGCAAGAAGAATGTGACTGGAACAAGGAGCTTGGGGTAGATAAAAGACTGGAGTGGGACTGGGCAGAAATGTGTCTACCCACTAGAACACATTCCCCTCCAGAGTCTCACCATTCCTCTACTGTTAGCAACTGTCTTTGAAACACACACACAAAGTATCTCCCCTCCACTTTGTGCTGACCCACATACGGGATGACAACCTACAACTGCTATCAGTTACTCCATTAGCTCAACTGGCAGAGGTTTGTGGAGTGGATCTAAAAGGTTCCCATCCTGCAGAGGACCGATGTTGGTGTCCCTATAATGCCACATGAGGGAATT
>NC_133772.1:142215365-142229218 GCF_003597395.2 Chelonoidis abingdonii | reverse complement strand
TTTAAGACTGCAATGTCAAAGGCTCTTTATTGCAATGTTTCCATCAATTGACATAATATTTTATATGTTATTTGTCATAAGATGTAATTAGATACATAAACCCTACTTTTGATAAGGAGATTTTACTTCTAGCTTTGAAGGTGCAAAACATATGACAAAGTCTCCTCCTTACCTAGTGTTGTACTGCGCTTATTGGCAGATTTGCTCACCTCAGTAGGTCTTCCCAGTCTGAGTCAACTCCTCCTGCTGTATGCATCAGAGTTGGGAGTTTGGGGAACCTGGGCCTGCCTTCTCCTCCGGTTTCTAGCCCAGGGCCCGGTTGGATTGCTGGCTGTCTATGTACTCCCATGTTAACATTCTGCATGACAGCTACACCTTCTGTAGCTACTTCCCCACGGCCTCTTCCCCAAACACCTTCTTTACCCTTACCACAGGATCTTCCTCCTGTATCTTGATAACGCTGTACTCCTATTCCCAGCAGCACTATCCCTCTCTTCTTCAGTTCTTTGTGCCTCTTGCTCCCAGTCCTCTCACATACTTCCTCTCCTCTGGCTCCCCATCACTGACTGGAATGAGCTCCTTTTTAAACCCAGGGTGCCTGATTGGCATGCCTTAGATTGTGCAGGTGTTCTATCAAACCTGTCTGCCTTAATTGGTTCTAGCAGGTTCCTGATCTTCTAGTGCAGACTTGCTCTGGTTACTCAGGGACAGAAAACTACTCACCCAGTGACGTTCTATTTGCCTCTACCAGACTCCTGTACCGACTGGCCTGGGTCTGTCACATATCCCTCCCCTTGCTCAACCAAGGGGTTGGGCACTTGGGATGCCAAACAGTGCACACGTACAAGCCATCGCATTGCCGTGACGGTCCCTGTCTGTATTGCACATGGAACTGGAATGCGTTGGCAGGGATAAAGAACCACCTGTCACCTAGTATTCTACTATAAACAGAGCAATTAATTACAATTTTTAGTCAGTATTAATCGCAATGTAATTTTTTTAATCGCTGGTCAGCCCTTTTAGAAGGAGTATAGGATCGTGACCTATATAATAAAAACCCCATTATGGCCTTGAGGATGTTCACATGGGCCGCAGTTGTTACGCTGATGAGTGGGCCGTACATTTTGAGAACCACGGACTAGACTTTATCTAGCACTGCTTCCTGAACAGTCTGTAACATGCTGGGCGTTCTCTACTGGGGCAGTGGGAATGTCAATAATCAACTAGGGAGTATAGTAAGACATCGGACAGTATGGTACTTTGTGATATGAATTAAATAGAAGTTTCAAATTTGTATATTTTAGAGGTACAAAGGTAAGAAAGTCAACTTACTATGCCTTTCTACACTGAGGTAAGTCAGGCTCATTTTTTAACAAAACACAAAAGCAAACCAGGCCAAAATAAAACCAGATGCGCTCATTCCTTATTTCTGTAGTTTCAATTCTAGAATTAAAAACATATGATATCATTGCAGACATGGCAGAGCCAATCGAGCAACTGACGAGAAATAATCAACCTCAGGAGAGAGAAAGTATCCCATTTACACTGATACACCGCAAAGAAAAGGTAATTCTTTTCCAGCCAAGTATTTATTCCAGTATTTGAAAAGAGTACACTTTGATAAGCAATTTAATTTTCTAAGTGTTGCAAGACTGATGATGTAACTGAAAACATGAGGAAACAAACCTGGCCCTAATGTCTAACAGTCCATAACTGAATAAGGGGAGAACAGAGCACATAAGTGATTGAAATCAGTATGACTAGAATGAAAGTTAGGTGACCCAAAACCACTTCAGTATGTCAACATCCCACATCAGTAACTGAATGTGTACTTAAAAGTTTAAAGGATATTTTCCCTTTATTTACTTTGCCAGGTATGCAACAGATGTTACTTTCAAATATAATTTAAAAAAAATAAAGTCAGTGTTTTCCGAAGCAATTAGAATAAATCCAAATTAAACAGAAAAAGTTAAGGTGAGAGAGTATGAGATTTGTATGAACACTGCATAATAGCTACTGAAAGCTTAATGCAAGCTAAATACTTAGATATTTTAACTTCAAAAGTAAGAGTCCAAAAAAAGACTGCCCTCAAGAGTGCTTTTGATTTGTGAATTTGCCATTTTGTACAATCCATGCTTGCTCTGATCTCGAGAACAGAATACCTTCTCCCTACTCAGAGCCTGGGTCAGTTACAGTCTAGTTCTGCTTTGCAGATTTCAAGAATACACATGTAGATATCATCTTTAAAATGCCTCTGAGACAACATTTCCACTCCTTAACTATTTGAAATTCATTTCTAGTTTTCCACTTCCACTCTCAAAGTATATCACTAAGCTGGCTAATCAAGTGGTGGGATTAACTTCTGTTTATCGGATCCATTGTTTTGTCAGAACACAAAGGCTGTTACCAAAAGTGTGAGTAAAAAAAAAAAAAAAAAGACATTTAAAAGCAAAAAGGTGAAGCCAGCAGAGTTGAATTATCTATCTATAGCTAATTCAATTAATTTCACCCTGTTTACAAATAGACAGTACTAGTTGTTACTGGAACTACAAACATTCAATGAAAACAGATTTCAGAGCAGGGATTTTTCACCAATTGTATGTGCTCTTAACTAGTCATTACAAATATCAGCTTGGTCAAGCAGAAGGGAATCACAGAATAGACTATCAGGGTTGGAAGGGTGCTCATCTAGTCCAACCCCCTGCTCAAAGCAGGACCAGTCTTCTTTCCCATGATCCCTAAATGGCCCCCTCAAGGATTGACCTCACAACCCTGGGTCTAGCAGGCCAATGCTCAAACCACTGAGCTATCCCTCCCAGGTTGGAGGCGTATGGGCAGAAGAATCTGTGCTCTGTAGAGCATACTCCCACCCAGAAGCTGGAATCTAACCCACGATTCCTAAGCCTGGCTATTCCTCTCCTATCAGCAACTGTGAAACCCATCAGCAAAGCGTGCATCGCATCCCCCTCAAGTGAAAGTCCATACAGCAGTAGTACGTTATCATCCTCTATCCTTACTCCTTTACTTCAGGTGGCAGAAGATCTAAAGTTTCCACACCTACTGATAAACCATGTTGGTGTCACTATGATGCCACATGAGGGAATTATTTTCCTTAGTTGCTTTTTTAAAAGCCTAGGAAATTATAGTGTTGTTATAGCTGTGTTGGTCCCAGGATATTAGAGAGAAGCTGCGATTTAATAACCTCCTCCACAGGGGAGGGTTACTACAGCTCCTCTTCCAGGAACCAAAAACAGTGGGTGGTGATTAAGGCAAAACATGGGATCACAGAATATTAGGGTTGGAAGAGACCTCAGGAGGTCATCTAGTCCAATCCCCTGCTCAAAGCAGGACAAACCCCAGCTAAATCATTCTAGCCAGGGCTTTGTCAAGCTGGGCCTTAAAAACCTCTAAGGATGGAGATTCCACTATCTCCCTAGGTAACCCATTCCAGTGCTTCATTACCCGCTCAGCGAAATAGTGTTGCCTAATATCCAACCTACTGCAACTTGAGACCATTACTTCTTGTTCTGTCATCTGCCACCACTGAGAACAGTTGAGCTCCATCCTCTTTGGAACCCACCTTCAGGTAGTTGAAGGTTTCTATAAAATCTCCCCTAACTCTTCTCTTCTGCAGACTAAATAACCCCAGTTCCCTCAGCCTCTCCTTGTAAGTCACATCCTTAGTCCCCTAATCATTTTTGTTGCCCTCCACTGGACTCTCTCCAATTTGTCCACATCTCTTCTGTAGTGGGGGAACCAAAACCTAGAGCAGTACTCAGGTGTGGCCTCACAGTGTCAAGCAGAGGGGATTATCACTTCCTATCTGCTGGCAGTGCATCTCCTAATACAGCCCAATATGACATTGGCCTTCTTGGCAACGAGGCACACTGCGGGCTCATATCCAGATTCTCGTCCACTGAAATCCGGATCTTTTTCTGCAGAACTGCTGCTTAGGCAGTCGGTCCCAGCCTGACAGTGCATGCGATTCTTTCGTCCTATATGCAGGACTCTGCACATTGTCCTTGTTGTCAACCTCAGATTTCTTTTGGTCAATCCTCCAATTTGTCTAGGTCATCGGACCCAAGCCCTACCCTCAGTTTATCACTCTCCCGCAGCTATGTCATGCGAACTGGCTGAGGTACAATTCAGCCCATCATCCCGATCATTAAGAAAGATGTTGAACAAAACTGGCCAGGACGACCCCTAGGGACTCTGCTTGTTCTGGCTGCCAACTGAACATCGAGCCATTGATAGTACCGCTGCCCAACATCTAGCCAGATTTCTATCACCTTAGTCATTCAGCGTCATATTTTTAATTTGTTAGCAAGAGGCTGTGGGAGACATATTCAAAGCTTTGCTAAAGTCAACAATATCACCGTCCATCCGCTTTCCCATATCCACAGATTATATATAAAAGGCAATCAGGTGGTGCATGATTGGCCTTGAGGATCCGTGTTGACCTGTCCTGATCACCTTCCTCTCCTCCAAATGCTTCAAAATGGATTCCTGGGAGGACCTGCTCTATGATTTTTCCGGGGACTGAAGTGAGGGCTGACTGGTTGTGTTCCTGGGTGCTTTTTAAATAGCATTGTATTTGCCTTTTCAAAGTCATGGGGACCTCCTCAATGATCCCACGAATCTCAAAGATAATAGCCAATCTCTGCAATCAACATCAGCCATTCCCTCAGCACCTTGGATGCATAGATTGGACCCATGGACCTTGCACATCCAGCTTTTAAATAGTCTTTACTGTGTTTCGTCACCACTGAGAGGGCTGCCTCACTCCTCCCAGCATGTACTGCTCGTCAGCATCTGGAGCATGACTTGTTTGAAGACGAGGCAAGAAAGCTTGAGTAATTCAGCTTTACACTATTATCTTGTCACATCCTTGCCTCCTCATGTCAGTAAGCATCCACACTGTTTCGCTGATCAACTCTTCCTTGTTGCTAATGATCCTGCAGAAACCTTCTTGGTTATACCTTCAAAATCCTTGTAGCTGCAACTCATTGGTGCTTGCTTCTGCATGTACACTTCATGCTCTACCCAATAGTTTTATACTCCTCTAGTTATCAATCTGTCCAAATTTCCAAACTTCTTGGTAAGCTTCTTTTTGAGTTGCTCAGCAGAAGTTTCTCTGGTTAGGCCAAACTGAGGTCGCCTGCCAGATTTTGCTATTCTTTCTGTACTTCGGGATTGGTTTGTCCTGCACCTCAATAAGAATTCTTAAATACGCCATCCTGGACTCTATGCCCTCTCAATATTAAGCTTCTATGGGATTCCTGACCATCAAATCACCCAGATGGCCCACACACCATATCCACTTCCTGAGAAGCCTCACATATACTAATTCAGACTGGATTCCCCAGAGACCAAGAGACAGAGAAAGAAATGTAGAATAAACCACCTGAGTTTTAACTGACTTCAGGCTCTTTTTCCTGTTTCAACAAACAGAATTTTTCTGTAAGGGAGGGAGAGGCTGAGACTAATGGGTAATCTTTAGTGAACTTTTGGTATGCATATAGGAAAATACTTCTTTTTTTTATTTTGTAAGTTCTCTCCATAATGCTTTTAACCTTATGAACAAAAAGCGCTGTTCAAGAGCTGTGTGGTAACTCACTAATGTATTGCCAGCAGTTAGAATAGTTCTCAGAAAAAAAAAAAAAAAAAAAGAGCAGACACTAGTCTTTTAGGCAGACTGGCTTGCTGGGGATACCACAGTGTAGATCAGGTAGTGCTGCAGCATTAAAACCTCTGTCAGGAGGGCATAAGACAGTTCCCAGCCAGAAGAGGTGATGGCTAGAACCTGGAAATCTTTAAGCAGGTTCCTGAAGGGACCATGGAGGGAGACTACAGGTGCAGTTATCCTGAAACTGTGACAATTACATACTATTTTCCTCTACAGGATCTGTGCCTCATTCAATGGATGTGATGGAAGGTGCTCTGGGTATGAATCAAGGCTGTGTAGTACAGGAGGCTGTTGTCTATAGGACCCTTGTCTCATTTGTTGCAGAAATTAGAAGGTGTGTAGGAATGAGGCAGGGGACTGCAAGAAGAGAAAGATGGTCTCACAGTTAACACAGCTGAATGCTGCCCTGGAGAATCAGATTCTATCCCTGCCTCTGCCCCCACGCTCTTATGTAATGCTGGGCAAGTAAGTTAAAACCAAACTTTTCAGGGGTGTTTACTAATTGTGCTCCTCATTTTCTGGGTGCCCAACTTGAGACACTAGGGTATTATTTGAATAAATGCTGAGCACTCTCAGCTGCAACTGAAGTCAGTTGGAGTTGTGCTTTGAACATATGAAGTGTTATATAATGCTAAGTACACTGAAAAAATCACATTGTTGGCCTCTCAAATTAAGTACCCAAAATCAGTGGATACTTTTGACCTGTATCTCTGCCTTCAGCTCCCCTTTGGTAAAATGGGGATAGTAATATCTCTTCATCTCACACGAGTGCTGCAAAGATTAATTAATTAAGGTTCATGAAGCACTCAGACACTGCATGATGAGTTCTATAGAAAAACCCAGGAGGAAGTTAATACTGTCTTTAGAGCTGAGTTTGAATAGTGTGGAGTTAATAAGATGTAAAGCCACAAATTCAACCAGGAGGATAAAACGAATACAGAATAGCTGCTCATTAAGTGAGTACTGTCCATCCTGTGCACAGAATGAGGCAGGGGTTCTGGGGGGGAAAAATAGTTGGTCATCATGTAATTAGAGACTGTACCATAATGCATAGGTGTAAAGGGGCTGAATTAAGGTTGCATGAGCAACTCTAATGCTGGTATTTCTTTATCTTTGAGTGCTTGACATTGAAACCTCAATGTTCTCTGAACATAGTAATTCGGTAATTTACAGTGGTACTGCAAACTCATTGAATGCTAAATCAGTGCAAGTTATATTACCTTGCCACTAACCGGCACATAAATCTGTTTTATGATCAAGTTACAGCATCATTGATTTTGGCCCTTGTCAAGGTAATCATTTATATTGATTAGAGTTAATGGAAAACTTGGAAAAAATTAATGTATCAAAATCTGCAGATGGCCCCACTACCAGAGTTTTAAGTCTTAAAAAATCCTGCCACTTACCAGGGTAATAGTCTTTTGAGGCAAGTGGCTAGCACACAGACATATCTCAGAAGACAAAGCCCATTAGACAACCTTAGTGTTTGAGCTAGCTACAAAAAGTGAACTAAATATTAAGATTTGAAAAGCAATATTCTTTCCAATTTTTTTAAATTGAAACATTGAGACTTTAGTATTATCACTAGTCATTCTTTTCATTCTTCCTGCCTGTGTACCAGTTAGCTTATTTCTTTTCAAAATAGGCAAAGGCTCTGACTTAGTCATCTTAAACACTAAGGAGTTCTTTAAATAATGCATACCAAAGCTTAACATCAAATTAAGATACTAACTCATTGTCTGATTTTTTTGTTTGCAGTTTGGGGAAGTGCTTTACGAAAAACGTCAGTATGGAAAAGCTAAATGGGCTTGTATTAAAATGCAAGAAGAACAGTATGAACAGAGCATATGTCTGGGATTCATGAAGCTTATGAAATATATTTGTGAGCAGAACTCTTCAGGTAACTACAGATGCTAGTTTTGAATTAGAACATCTTCTGCTATTTATGCTCCAGCACCTCTCATCAATTCTTGTTTGATTTGCACCAACCAGTTTCAAATACACAATCCTTTATAGTACAAACAGCTCCCTGTGACAGCTTCTTTGTATTGGAAATGAGAAAAAAAAATCCCCAAACTGAAATGCCTCTTTGCACACCAAGTACACGATCAGCACTAGACAAATGAGTTTTTCCTGAAAGGCTGTCTGGATATTGGTAGTTCAAATATTTCTAACTGTTAGAATACTACTGAAAAATTCTAAGAGTCAGTTTGCACACTAAAGGCCAGAAAAGACCACTGGATCATCTATTTCTAATCTGATTCCTTGTGTAATACTGGCCATTAAATTTCACACAGGTACCTCTGTATTGAGCCAAACATGCTTTAGTCAACACAAGCTATCTTCCTTGTATTGGAAGGCATCCAGTCTTGATTTGGAAATTTGTTCCAATTATTATTGTTATAATTATAATTATAATTGTTAAAAAGTTGTGCCTAATTTCCAATATAAATTTCTTTGGCTTCAGTTTCCATATATTGATTTTTGTGCCCTTTTCTGCCACGTTACAAATCCTATGTATTAAAGGGCTCTTCTCCCCCCAAAAGTAAATATACATTAATCAAGTCACCTCCAGTTTTTCAACTTTCTTTCTAAAATGTGGACACCAGAAATGGACAAAGCATCCCAGTATCAGTCTCATCAATACCCATATGCAGAGGTAAAAATCACCTCTCTACGCATATTCCCCTCTTTATCCATCCAAGGATTGTATTAGTCCTTTTTGCCACAGTTATCATATTAGGAGATCACATTGAGTTGCTTGTCCACTATGACCCCTAAATCTTTTTCCAGAGTTACTGCTTTCCAGGATACAGTCCTTCATTCTGTAGATATGGCCTGCACTACTAGATGTGTAATTCTGCATTTGGCTGCGTTAAAATGCAAAATAATGATCAGGCGTGTGTGTGTGTGTGTAAATATACATACAAACCCATTAGGTTAATAAACCTAAAAAGACAAGTGTTCAGAGTTAAGGCAGTTTGTGTGGTCTTCTCTACACAGAGAGTTATTCCTGTGTAACTCCATGTCTGGAAGCCCCTATTCTGCAATAAAAATGCTCCTATTTCAAATCCAAATGGATTTAACTATCAGAGGGGTAGCCGTGTTAGTCTGGATCTGTAAAAGCAGCAAAGAATCCTGTGGCACCTTATAGACTAACAGACATTTTGGAGCATGAGCTTTTCGTGGGAATACCCACTTTGGGCAATGACATTTAGTTAGATAGGTGGCCATCAGGATTCTTTGCGTGCCTTAAGTGGATAAGTAGGTGCAGAAGAAAAGGCACCGCACTTAGGTGAGGTTAAGTCAGGAAGTAATGAACCACTTAGAATTCACGACACTAGCATTACTGCCTGAGTTAGACGTCTTGTGGGGTAGACTGAAGCCCTGTCCCTTTGCCGGAAAGCCGAACACGTCTGTGTTCAGGGAAGGCCCTCAGAACACTTCGATTTTAATAGATTGGATGTGCTGGACTAGATTCCAGGGCACAGTGGAAGATGTGTAATTATCATAGAGCAGTTGCTCTCGAGCCCAGCAGCCTAAAGCCACGCTATTTCTAATAGTCTGACTGAATTGCCATTGCGCCTGCTAGAAAAAGCTTTTTCACTCTACAGTAGCGTGATAGCTTAGTGCTGAAGCTTGAAGAAGTGTTCATAGTATGTAGTGTGTAAAACTTCATTGACATTAGTAAGTGCAAGAAGTTGCTCTGTGGTATTCTCTAGAGGTGAATGGGTCAGGGGTAGGTTCTTCAGGATTGTGACGGTGGGGATGATGCGATAGCCGTAATTGTGACTCAGTGGCAAGCTAACGGAAGTCGCACTTGATGAGGTAGGGGAGGCTGGGGAATGGATTTAGGGTGGAACTGGCACAGGTGCGGGCTGATGTTGGAGGCAGAGTGATGGCAGGTGGGGGCGGATTACCAGGCATTCAGGGTTTTGCAGTGGGGAACAGCACCATGGGGCTGCCACAGAGTTAACACGTTCAGGTGACAGTCCATACTAAACTGCCGAACTACTGCAGGGAACAGCCACCATGCCTTATGATGCTGACATAATATTGAAGATGGATCCACTGTGTTATACTAGTAAAAACAAAATTAATCCTTTTATAGTAACAGCTGTTAACAGTACAGTATCTTTCTAATATATTAAAAATAGGAATCTGACAAATACTAAAAGCACATTGCAAATCAAAGCTGTGTTTTGTATCTCTATAAATAATCACGTTCGAACCAAATCGAAGTCAACTCTGGAGGTAACTATTACACTCTGTAGATTGTTGCTGATGTTATAGAAGTATTTAACTTTTTGAAGTAAATTAGTTACGGTGATACTTGTATTGAGCCTTTCTATAAAAAAGATTGAATGATGAGTGCAACAGAGAACATTACACCTGACCATTGTAAATTTTAGGTTAAGAAACATTTTAGCAGTTATCACCATATATGATGCATACATTAAGCAGTATTATTGAGAATCACCATAGAACCACTGGGAAGAGGAAAAAAAATCTAGAGGGGATGCCAGGAAATACAATAAAATAATAGAATATAATTAAAAATTGGTTGTTGCAGGAGCTTCAGAGGGGTCACCAATGAAGACTCTATAATGAGAGAAATAAACTTTTTGGCAGAACTTCTGGAGAGCCCTGAGCTATGTTTGCAGAATATATTCATTGTTGCAGGATACACCAATCCAGCTGCTGCAAATCGACACAATGAAATATGGTTCCTGCAAAGACCGTAGCCTCCCACTTCTGATACCTAGCATTATCCAAATTCAGTATGTACATAATGGCGCACTTAAATATGCAAGTGAATCATGTCAGGCTAGTCAACAGCTTTATAAGTCTTTGTGATAAAATATACACAATTTTTAATCCTATTTTCCTAAACTACATATTGCAGTCTGTCAAATTAGCATGACAATCAATCCAATTTAGTTATTGAGCCATCAGTGTTAATATCTGAAATTCTACTAACAATTTTGAAAAAAAGTCTTACACAGTTTCTGATTAGATACTTCAGTTTTACAGTTTATCCATATTTCTTTGAGATTTATAGTACTTTTCAAATTCATTCATGTGAGCTTCTTAAACAGGGGTAAAGTCAAGTCACAAAGGTATACTTCATAAATTCTAGTGTTAAACTGAACTGTTTAGATTTTTTAAATATTAACATATTAAATATTTTTCCACTACAGCATCTCTAGGGTGCCATAAACATTTAGCTTAAGATTTTCAAAAGTGCTCAGTGTTGGCCCAACTCTGCTCAAATCAAAGACCATAATAAAAGTTGGGAGCAGAGTTTGGTCAATGCTGAGTGCTTTTGAAAAATCCCATTCTTGAGTACAGGTTTTCCCCACTTTTCTCAAAAAGATATTTAACCAAAGTATTTGTCACCTTCGAAATAGTGTGTCCAGGATGCGAAGAGTCAGTTGCATTGCTCATTCAAGTTTTGTTAGGAAATAGTTCAGTTTTTCCTTTTTTTAAAATTCGCTACCACACCCCCATATATGACTGAATACGGTACGCAGCAGACAGAAGATAGGCATGATTCCTGCTCAGCTATTCAACTTATTGAGTGACATGAACTTTAAAAACTAGAGCTTTGCCTAGATATTCAGAATATAGTAATCAAGGCAGATTAATTGGCATCACAGAAACTTGAAGGGATAAGTCTCCTGACTGAAATATTGGTATTTAGCAGTACAGCTTGTTCAGTAAGGACAGAAGGGGCAAAAACTGAGGAGGTCCAGACAGAGATGGGAGGCAGACCAGCTGAAAGTCTCTGGGTAAAGATAAAAGGGGGAGAAAATGTGTGTGACATCATGGTAGGAGTTAAATATAGACTACCACGAAGAGGTGATGAGGAATCTCTAGAAAAGACAACAGAAATATCAAACACAAGACCAGATGGTAATGGGGGAATAACTAGGTAGACATCCGTTGGAAAAGTAATATGGCAAAGTACAAGTTCTTGGAATGTACTGGGAACAACTTGGTGTTTCAGAAAGTGCAGGAAGTAACCGAGGGACAGTCATTTTAGATCTGATTCCAACCAATGGGGAGGAATTGGTAGGGAATCTGAGGGTCGAAGGCAATTTGGGATAGAATCTACCATTTCTTGATCAGTTTAAGGAAAGAGAGGAGGGAGAGCAGCAGAATAAGGACACTGCACGTCAAACAAGCAGACTTTAACAAACTCAGAACTGGTAGGTAAAGGTCCATGGGAAGAAAAATCTAAGTGATGAAGGAGTTCAGGAAACCTGGCAGTTTCTCAAGGAGACAATATTATAGGCAGAACAGTCATCTATCCTAAGTGAAGGAAATATAGGAAGAATAGCGAGGGTCAAATATGGCTCCATCATGAGGTCTTCAAGGACATGAACATCAAAAAAGAATCCTACAAAAAGTGGAAACATGGACAAACTACTAGGGAGCAGTACAAAAAGAACAGCACAAGCACGTAGGGACAAAATCAGAAAGGCTAAGGCACAAAGTCTGTTACACTGAGCAAGGGATATAAAAGGCAATAAGAAAATGTTCTTTAGCTATATTAGAAGGAAGAGAAAGATGAAGGAAAGCATAGGTTCTCTACTTAGCAGGGAAAGAAAGCTAACAACTGATGACATCACCAAGACTGATGTGTTTAATTCCTGCTTTGCTTTAGTATTCATTAAATACTCAACACAATTAATATTGACAACAAGAGGGAAGAAACACAAGCGAAAAGAAGAAAAGAACAAGTTAAAGAATATTTATCTAATTAGATGTATTCAAGTTGGCAGGGCTGATGAAATTCATCCTGGGGTACTTAAACTAGCTAAAGCAACCTTTGCGCAATTTGTAACTATCTTTGAGATCTTCTGGAGGTTGGGTGAGTCCCACAGGACTGGAGAAGGGACAATGTAGTAAATATTCTCTAATAAACCTTTAAATCTAGCTTTAAAAAGGGAAAAAAAGAGGACCTGAGAAATTCTAGACCACTCAGCCTAACACTGATACGTGAAAGATACTGGAACAAATTTTTAATCAATCAGTTTGTAAGTACCTGGACAATAATAAGGTTATAAAAGATAGCCAGCACAGATTTATCAACAACAAATCATGTCAAATCAACCAGACTTCACTCTTTGACAGGGTTATTGGAGGGCTATTGGAGAGTTATAGGAGGAAAGATGTGATATATCTTGATTTTAGTAAGGTTTTTGACACAGTCCCATATGACATTCTCATTCTCAAACTAAGAAATTGTGGTCTCAGGCCTGGTCTACACTACGCGTTTAAATCGATTTAACGCTGTACCCGTCCACACTACAACGCTCTTTATATCGATATAAAGGGCTCTTTAAATCGATTTCTGTACTCCACCCCGACGAGAGGAGTAGCGCTAAAAAAAAACAAAAAAAAAAAAAAAAAAGAAAAAGGCCATGACCTGTCCATGATGTACTATTACCCTTAACGAAACGGGATGGGGGATGGCCGGGGTGCTTGCACATGCTCGATGGGTGAGGGGCACGCCGGTGCTCGGGTGGAGGGGTGCCCTGATGAAGCAAGGGAGAATGGGTGCTTGGGAACGCCCCCTGGGCTGGGGGAGGGTTGGCAGGCTCCCACCTGGCTCGGCCTCGCCTGGAAAGCGGCACATCCCCTTCTCACTCTAGGCATGGCAGGGGGGGGGGGCAGGCAACTCCTGGTGTGCTGCCCTCTTCCCCAGTCACCAGCTCTCAGCTCCATTGGCCAGGAAACTGCAACATGGGAGCTGTGGATATGTGCCGCAACGCAGAACAGCGCGCAGAAGCCCCCTGGCTACACTTCTCCCCTAGAAGCGAGGAAGGGGAGTAACACTTCCAGGAGCCATCTAGGTAAACCACCTATGAACTCTCACCCTTCTGCTCCCACCCACCCAAACCTGCTGCTGCTGGGGGCTGGGCGGGGGTCAGACTGCCCAGCAGCAGCCAGTGTGTTTGGCAACCTGGCAGAAATCACCAAGTCAAGTAACTGGACCTCTGTACAGATTTGCAAGCCTTACTGGTAACTACTCTGATAATGGTCTTTCAACCAGGTGTGCACCCCTTATAGTATGTGAATTGAGGCCATGTTCTACACACGGGATAATATCGAATTAGCTAAAGGTTTTATAAACTGTATACTATAAATCGATTTCAGT
>NC_133772.1:142189418-142213993 GCF_003597395.2 Chelonoidis abingdonii | reverse complement strand
CACTTTATTTGGGCGGAAACATGGAGGAGTCTATTCCTGAACCACGCAGACACTGTGTTGAACCTACAGGACATTGGAGCTCAGCCAGAATGCAAATACTTTTTCAGAGGGATGCTGGCTGGACTGTGGATAGCTTTGAGTCCTCAGTACCCCTCGATCATATGAGCGTCCATTTGATTCTCTGGTTCGTTACGCTTGTCACGCAGCGCTGTGTGCCTGGAGATTTTTTCAAACGCTTTGGCATTTTGGTTTGTTCTGTAACGAGCTCTGAATAAACGATTTGTTCTCCATCAGCGAGTCAGTCTAGTACTCTCCGTGCGGTCCTTTGTGGAGCTCTTTTTGGATTTAGACTGCATGCGCACCCTGCTGTCATGAGCTCACGCTGCGGCAAGAGGAAATGTAATTCAAAGTTTGCGTGGCTTTTTCCTGTTTACTGCCAGTTGCATCTGAGTTCGTTTGCTGTCCAGGAGGCGGTTCAGTTGGTGACTGTGGTTACGCACGGGAGGGCACTAACATCGTTTTCTCCACAGCTAACCGTAATCCGATATTGTTAATATTTCGAATACTGCCCATGACCTGTCCATGGACTTTTACTAAAAATACTAGTGACTGAAACATAGCCTTAGTTATCAATGGTTCATTGTCAGATGGTGCAATGTACCTAGTGGGGTCCCCTGGGGGACAGTTCTGGGTCTGGTGCTATTTAGTATTTTCTGTAATGACTTGAACGATGAAGTGGAGAGAATACCTATAAGATTTTCAGATGACACTTGGCCGGGAGGGGCTGCAAACATTTTGGAGGACAGGATTAAAATTCAAAATGACCCTGACAAATTGGAGAATTGGTATGAATTCAACAAAATGAAATTGAATGAAGACAAGTGCAACGTACTTCACTTAGGAAAGAAAAATCAAATGCACAACTACAAAGTGGGAAATAACTAGCTAAATGGCACTACTGTTGAGAAAGATCTGAGAGTTTAGTGGATCACAAATTGAATACTAGTAAACAATGGGATGCTGTTGCAAAAAATGCTAATATTCTGGAATTCATTAACAGGGTTGTCATATTTAAGACATAGGAGGTAACTGTCCCACTCTACGAGGCACTAGTGAGGCCTCAACCAGAGTAGTGTGTCCAATTCTGGGCGCCACACTTCAGGAAAGATGTGGACAAACTGGAAAATCCAGAACAGAGCAACAAAAATGATAGAAGGTTTAGAAAACCTAATCTATGAGGAAAGGTTACAAAAACTGGGAATGGTTAGTCTTGAGAAAAGACTAATAAGGGGGAATCTGATAACAGTCATCAAATAGGTTAATGTCTATTATAGAGGAAGGTGATCAATTGCTCTCCATGACCACTGAAGGCAGGACAAGTACTAATGGTGTGAATCTGCAGCAAGGGAGATTTAGGTTAGATATTAGGAAAACTATAATGGTAGTTAAGCTCTGGAACAGGCTTCCAAGAGAGGTTGTAGAATCCCCATCACTGAAGGTTTTTAACAAGTAGGACAACCACCTGTCAGAGATGGTCTAGGTTTATTTAGGCCTGCCTGAGCGCAGGCCATTGGATTTGATGACCTCTCAAAGGCCCTTCCAGCTCTACATTGCTAGCACACAGACTTATTCTGAAACCCAGTAAGAAGTTCATCATATTACAACTGAAAAAGTGTATTCACGGGAAAAGTTCAGTGGTTAACTGAATACAATATTTATTAGATACATTAGAAGAATTTTCAAAGTAGTTGTTTTTAGGTGACATATTTGTTTCAGTACCTCCAATCACAGTGAATACAGTTTATGTCTCAGTGGGACGTCTGAATGTTACAGAATTATACTTTCCAGAAAGAGCTTAATTTGACAGACTAGGGCTGAAACAATATACTTTGAAACTTTGCTTTTCAATATCTTAACTGTTTTTCCAAAATATGTTTTATTATATTAAAACATTTTGGTTGATTTCACAACTGTAAAAGGTAACCCCTCCTTTCACCCAAATATTTAAAGAATACCATGAAAATTACAAGTGTACTGGTTTGCCTGAATTTTTCCTCACAAAAATTGCCTTGAGTCAATGAAATGTTAATGGCAGATCTGCCCAAGTGTATGATCAAATTGTAATCTTGTGGCGACTGCCTACAAGAGATACCTAGGGAACACAGGGAGAGAAAGGAGAAAAAGAAAGAAGCGGGAGCAGAGGTGAGGAAAGAGGATGAATAGTAGGAAAAGGGAATGGGGAAGCTACCTGTCTCAAGTCTTACAACACCGTGAATTTTTCCTGAGAACTGCTAGCAGCTTTTAGAGAGATTCAGTCTTACTTTGCATCCAGTTGTAAAACTGGCAATTTCCCATTTAGTGATTTACAGTGATTTACTGATTAGAATATTTCACACCAACTTTGCTTTAAATAACTATATATTATAAGTTTTTCCCCAGTGTCTCAAAGATATCTGAAGTTATATCAAGTGTAAATATATAGCTTATACAGATCTATGAGTTTCATTACAGGATCCAAAGATGCAGTTAGATTTCAGTTTCTGTCCAATCAATTCACACACGTGGGAAATACAGGAAAGGGGAGAAACAGCTTACCAAGATTTCCTGGCAGACACTGAAAACTTTTGCATTTTGATTACTCAATAGTAATATTATGAAAACATGTTGTTTTTGGCAATTCAAACTTCATAAATCTATGGGAAACAATTCATGCCTATAGTCTGAACATCAGTTTGTATTTAATCTAGAGCAAATAAAACCTCAAACAAGTCTCAGTTGTTATGCAGTTTTCAGTTCAGTTACAGAACTATTTGCTACTTTTGTGGGTGTCAAGAAAGGTCATATAAGAACATTCCTGTTAATGTATAAGCTACAGAAAAATCTTCACACAGTATCTGAATGTGTGTTCTTCAACACCCTGAAAACTGCAGTAAAATGTACAGTGTAATTTTCTGTAAAACTATGGATTAATGTAGAATATTAGTATTTATTATGAGTTGTGTTAGATTGCTTAAGATGCTAGAAGCACCAATTAAATTTCAAGTTTGAAGGTACACTGTATGACTGTGGAAAACTATATTATTTCTATAGATGGCCAATACACTAGTGGCTGCTAGGAGACAAATGGTTTCCTCATTTATACACAAATCTATAAAGAAGCATATTTTATAGGAACATTGATTAAGCTGATTGAAATCTTGCTGTTCTTACATACTAACAATTGAGGAGGCTGGGGAATACATTTTTAACAAGTAATAAAATTCACATTTGTCATGCTCTGGTACCTGCTTCCTATTATCTGGGTAGATATTTTATGATGTTCCTATTGCTATACAGTAGAATCTCAGAGTTACTAACACCTCAGAATGGAGGTTGTTTGCTACTCTGCAATGTTCATAACTTTGAATCAAACATTATTGTTTTTCTATCAAAAATTTACAACTGAACATTGACTTAATACAGTTTTGAAACTTTGCTATGAAAAAGAAAAATGCTTTCCCTTTTTTTGTTTTTAAGTAGTTTATGTTTAACACAGAACTGTACCGTAGTTGCTTCCCCTTCTCCTAATCTCTGCCGCTGCCTGATTGTGTACTTCCTCTTCCAAATTAGGTGTGTAGTTGACTGGTCAGTTCGTAGCTCAGGTGTTCGTAACTCTGCGGTTCTACTGTACTTCCTCAAACTGTTTAAGTAGTTTGGACACAATACATTGTTAAAAGCAGCTAACAAAACTGCACCCCTCCGATCATACCCCAGCAGTTTAAATATTTCCGCCTTAATACTGAAACATTGTTGCCCTGCCTACTTTGTACTTTTCAAACCAGTATTAGTGCCTAAGAAGTTTAATCCAGTTACTGTGAAACTCAGGGCCTTGCTTATTTACTTTTACAAAAATAACTGTTTAACTACAGAACTACAGTGGGATTTTTCCAGCTTTGTTGCATTACTGCTGTAGCTTGTTTTACGCTGTCCTTCACTTCCTCTGAACCTTGTGTCTTGTTTAATGTTACAGATTGTCATAAATAAAGCTTCAGATTTTATTGTGCATGGTGCACATTGGTCTAACTTTTCAAGCACATTATGTGCTTAGCACGCATATACCAGTATTTTTTTTTAAAAACTTGGACATCTAATCTATGCTTACAGATGCTGAGAAATTTTATTTAACCCATATATGTCTACTCTGGCCTTGCAAGGTTTTGCTGAGAACTTGTTGGGAGCTCTTAATTGAAATGTGGAGTTCAGACTTTTCTCCAAACTATCTGAAGAACAAGAATTGTTAAAAAAGCATTAAACAGTGTCAATCAGATTTTATTTCCTTGTTGCTGTGACGTCATCCTACTACTTTCTTAGCGGCATAGTCAGAAAATGACATAAAACAAGCTGACTTTTCAAAAAAAGCTTTTCAGAACTCTGTTCTACTTCAGAATCTAGTTGTGCACCTTTGCAGGTCACCTTGAATCTAAAGCATAGCTAGCAATGAAACAGCAAAATCATAAAAGGTATAATTCTACATCTACAAGAACCAGTTAGTCTAAGGTGTAAATTGGTGAAGATTAAAAACCAAAAGACTTTTTAAACTAACTTTCTAATAACAAGCCACACACTCCTGGCCCAGCTTGAAAATAGGGAACTAGTACACCTTTACCCCAATATAACGCTGTCCTTGGAAGTCAAAAAATCTTACCACGTTATAGGTGAAACCGCTTTATATCAAACTTGCTTTGATCCGCTGGAGCGCACAGCCCTGCCCCCCTGGAGAGCTGATTTACTGCGTTATACCCGAATTCGTGTTATACTGGAGTAGAGGTGTATGTTCAAGTCTTATGACTTTGCTACCTAGAAGCTGTCAGCCTGGAACTGCTATTTGAGGGTACACCTACCATGCAGCTAGAGGTGTAATTCCCAGCTAGGATAGATGTGGATATGCTAGCTTTGACTAAGCTAACTTGCTGAAAATAGTTGCAGTGGCATGGGAGGCAGCTCAGTCTAGCCACTTAAGTACAATCCCATCCAAGACCCTAGGCGCGCACACTGGCAGCAAGCACACGCTGCCGCTTGCACCACTGCAGCTATACTACTATTTTTAGCATGTTAGCACAATCAAAGCTAGTGTGTGAATGTCTATCTAAGATACGAATTGCATCTCCAGCTGCAGAATGCTCTTCAGTGTGGGGAAGGTCGTCTACTATGTGTCTGAAAAGTGCCTAGAACAGAGATGCCCTGATGTTAGTTGGGCATCTCAGTACTATTATAATACAAGTCTTTAATACCAATAGCTGCAGAGGGTCACAAAATCTTAAGAATGAGTTTCCCATGATTCCCACTGGAGGCCAAAGATCTAAGAGTGAGAATAAACAACAAAGGAGGTTTTAGAATTAATTGTTAAAAAAAACCCACAAAAAACACCACACAGACCACAAGAGGCATTTAATAAAGAGTGTCATGTGTGCACATTAGAATGTTTTCCTTCCGTTGTCCCATCACCATGTATACTTGAAAATGCTGTGATAGTGACTAGCCCTGGAGGAGGATAGAAGGAGCTCTCCCTCTTGTACACCTATCAGGGAAACCACAAACCTGTCCTCAGGGAGTGCAAGGGCCCAGGAAGGCTAAGTGCCAGTGCGTGAGACACGTTGAGGGCCAGCAGGGTCATGACTCCATCCTCTTTTGAAACAGGTGATGCACAAGTGCAAGGAGAGTGCATACTATATCCCTGAAAGGATATTGGAGTTACCTGAGCCAGTCCCCTGTGCCATCTGAGGCATTTAGCCTGCCTGTGTATTCTACAAGTAGAATGCTGAAGAAAATTGGTGCAGTACTCTGTCACTCTACCTCCTTCACTCCAACTATGCTTAGTGTAGGCATAAAAGACATCTTACATTGCAAATCAAAACAATAAAAACCTCAAGTTGTCAGTGCCAAATCCAAAAAGTAAATTAACACATGACTGAAAGCATACTGGCACCCATTACAGAAAATAAAGTTTGGTCTACACATAGAAACTATACTGGTTTAAACTGATACAAATTTATGGTGGACACTAGTTTCAGTTTAGCTTAAATCTGCTCTAAATGGATTTAAATTAAACCAAAATAAGCTATGTTTAAGCCAAAATGAGTGAAGGTTTGCACAGGTTTAAAACTTAATTTAATTAAACCAGTTTGACTGTCTCGTGGAGATAATCTCTAAGCTTAAAGATCTGAAAATAGCTCCAAGTTAAAAACTCTGTCATAAATCTAAAGTTGTACAAATAAGAAAATGTTCTTCAGACACTTAATAGGACTCTTCACATAGACCCTAACAAAACTTATCATTAACTACCCCTTTAGCAACACAGTGGATGACCACTTAAAAAAAAAAAATACACATATGGAGAAAACGTTACTAAATCTAGTAACTTGGAACATGTATAAGCCCCATCCATTAATAAATACCTGATGATTTCTTGAAAGAGCCTCCATTTTTAAGTTAAGGAATCTGAAATTCATAGCTAGCAGACTGCTTATTTGCTCATTCTGTAAGAACTATTATTCTCTGTATAACTTTTCTTCACAAAGATAAAAACTTCTGTATAAAACACACCAATACTACTACTTTTGTTTTTCTTATTAAAGAAGTCTAACAAGACGCCAATTATAAAATGATTACTTCTGTGATGCAGACATCTGTCTAATAGAACCTGACTGAGAACAGACAGGCCACTGAACAGCCATCGTTGCAGCACTTCTGTGTATGTAACCTGGACTGTATTTGAACAGATTACTCAAGGTGAAGAATACCCCTCAGTCGCTCTCAACCATACAGTTTGCACTATTTTTTGCTAGGCAATTACTTTTAAAGAATAAAAATCTAATTTAGCAGTACCTTACAAGCAGCTAAATAACAAAGTTACATTTTACAGGAGACAGACACATTTAATTCAATACTATAGTATGGATAACTTCGTTAGTATAGCAATGAAAGGATAGCTTTGAGAATTTTAGCCCTCATGTGTAATACTCTACCAACCCATAAATATAAGCTTGTCAATTGTTAGCAAATGTAGGTTCTGCAGCTTTCTTTATGAGTAAGACACGTATATAACTAATTTTTTTTATTTTAATAAAGTTTAAAAATTAAACATACCTCAAGCGTTGGAAGCAAACCAAAAACTTGAAGCAAGTGAATCAGAAATTATTAAGTGAATTACAGTAGTAACAAAAGTGAATTGGCCATTCTGTTTTACTATCTGAGCTAACTATAAGCACAAAAGCACTGCATAAATAATGTAAATTAGCTTACCGAGTATTGCTCTTAGTATTAGAGGCATTAAGACATGGATTCTATTTCTATAGTGAACATGGGCTCTTTCTATGTAAAGAAAAAAAAAAAAAAAAAAGAAGTAACTCCCCTGATGTAGCATTCGAAATTTCTGTAGTTCTTACCGAGTGAACAACATTTTTTCATTGTGTCGTGAGAGTAAGGCTGATATCGGGAATCTCTAGAACATCGTCTATCTGTGCTATCATGATTGAGAAAACTCCTGGTACAGCTCTGAGAAGACACAGGAAGAGGTAGGAAGACTATGTAAAACAATGTCATCTCACTGCTGTAATCAAAGTATGTGAAGTTGATCAACACAGGGCTGTAAAACTATTTGAAAAGCAAACTTACCTGTATTGAGGGATCTGCATGACAGCAGATTTATTTTTGAGCAGTTTCCATACAACTAAGGCATGCTTTATATTTCACGCATTTAACATGACAAACAAATGTAGTCAGGAAAGCCTATCACATCATAACATGCAAGTAATAATAATCACTTAAATTAGCAATAGAAAAATACTTGGAGTTAGAATATTCTTCTAGCACCCATTTTAAAAGTTTGCTATTTAATTTGTCTGTATTACGTGCCATAACTCTCCCTTGTCACCTCAAAGCCAGGTAGTCAGTACATACCAAGCTGCTTTAATATGAAGGTAATTTTGTGACATTATAATATGAGTTGGGAATCTTGTTCCCTGTATTATCTGAGAGAAGTAGATAACATCAGTGTACCTGTAAGACTACTGTCGCAAACATTTGCGTAGACTTGCCGATATAGCAATTCTAATCAGCAACTGCTGTGCCAAACGACAAACACTCATGTTGCATGATCACTCTTTCTGGGTGGGCTCTGTGTAAGAAGGTGGGTGAGGGGACAAAAAGAAAAAACAAAAAAGACGGAAACACTATGGGAAGGGTAAACAGAAAGCATGGTGATGTGGAAAGGAGACCCAGAGGAAAAGGTGTAAGCAAAAGGATAATAGCGTTTTGCTCAAATGAGCTGCACTACAGATGAAAACTGCCATTACAATACCAAGCCTTAGGTAAGCACTGCCATGAGTCTCAGTTAATTTTTTTCTTGGATCAAATAAGCAATTTATCTGAAGTATTTTAATCAAAGATTTCTATCAGAAAGCTAATATAATTCATAAAATGGGAAGTGCCAACTCAAGCAAAGTAGGAAGCATTGTATACCACATGTGGAAACTTCTCCTATTACGGTGTTTTTTTAATAATGCCCCCGTGTACAGGATAGTGTCTCAATAACACTAAGTGTTAATAACTGTGGGATGCTATGCCTACTTGCAACGGGGTTAGTGAAGCACTATCAACCTAAGCCAGATTGCTTTGTTTCTATTAAATCTCAAAATGAACTAACAGTCAGGAGACAGCATGGAAACACAGAACTTGCTTGCATTTCCAGATACAGTGTATACAGGATAGAGAAAAAAAACAAACCTGAATAGTACCAAACTTATTTCCTAAATACATTATTTTCATGTTCAGTACTTAATTTTTAAGTAGAAAGAATTTGGAAAACTTCATATAAGGAAAGCACCTTACTTTTATTTTAAAGAGTAAGGTGCCCAATTGCCGTAAACTCTGAAAATTCCAGCCTTAATTGTCCAGTCACATTGTGCTGGATAGAGTAAAAACTATTTTACTTGAAGCAAACATTCTTTTCAATCAGTACAAGCAACTGCAAGTTTATCATCAAGTATTATTGTTTAGCACACAAAAATATGCTAGGCACTTCACTGTACAAAGAAGCCAGGGTCTTTGTCTGGAGAGTTTACAATCTAATTTCAGACAAGATATCATGAAGGGATAAATGTAGGAAAAGGCAGAGGTTATAACAATAAGAATGCAATTACTCAAAGGCTTCTGCATAGCATAGTGGAATAATCTTTATTTGGTGCATTTGAATAGATTTTTCACTGCCTTCCATGGGACGCAAACTGGTAGTAAAAATAGCTTCTACTGAAGCCACTCTAATTCTCAGTCCACTAATGCAGTACTTGACTCACCTTTGTGTCACTGCCTGGTGTGGCACTTAAAGCCAAGATTCTAAATTGGTTTGTGTATTTGCTCAGTTCCTTCACAACCTGACAAAAACACAAGAGTTACATTAATACCCTTAAAGCGGAAAAGCTCTTACTCTCAATGGTTTACATATGTGAAAAATTAAAATTTAAGTGTTCAGAAAAGTGTTCTCAACAAAGTTAGTATCTAGCCTAGAAACAGAATCCAACAATAAATGATTATCAATCCCCTCCCACCCCATCCCAAAAAACTTTAGATTATGTGCACTAGCTTTAAGAGCCAACTCTGCATAGTAGAATAGGGGTTTTTTGGGGGGAGGGAGGGAGGGTCAAGGTCAAATTTATTAGTCAAGGTATAGTCAACATCCAGACTCAAGAGAAAATAATAAAAAAAGTCCATAAAAAGATTGAGGGGTCTGCTGAAAAGCATCCGGCAGTCTGGATTTGGTCCGCTGTTTGACTATTGACTACCCCTGTACTAGAACTACTTGGGTGAGCACTGAAAGGATTGTTACTGGATTCAGCAAGTGGATTCACAGCACATTAGCCAAATGAGCTGCCAAAAAGGAAATCTGGAGGCGCACTCTGAAAGCCAGCATTTGCAACCTGAGTGCAAAACTAGTCTGAAATTATGAAGAAAATGGCATGACAAAGAGCTGGACTAAGGGGCAAGAGCTGCATAAAGCCACATGCACCATCTGCCTCTCATTGCGAACTTGTTTTTATGGCAACTGGGAAACTGGCAGGCTGTTCCTTTGAAGCCATCTATATTCCCGTTCTTCACCCAGATCAGCTCAAAGTCAAATACACAATTAATACACAGGGTTAAAGGATCAAGCAGCAGCCTGGCAACACAAGCATCTATAACACTTCAATATACTGTGACCAATAGACAGTCTTCTGCTGAGTGGGGAAAAGTATGTGAACCACTGGAAGGGCACAGAAAAATCTACAAATATCAAATAGAAATTTCAAAAAATACAGAAAATAAAAGTTAACAGATACAGGACAAGGGAATTAAATATACACACTAAAAAGAGCTGGTAGCCATGCCCAAGGATAGCAAGACAGGACAAGGAAAAAAAGCATTAGAGAAGCATTTTATATACCAATGCCACAGCAAAGGTGACTAACAAAGGAAGCTGGGAACCACTACTCTACATTAAGTAAGCTCACAAAATTCTCAATGAAATGTGAATCTTGTTTCCACATAACATAATGGTTAAAAAAAAAAAATTTACTTTAGACTAATTGAATAAAAAAGTATTTCAGCCTTTGTCAGATGCTCAGAAAGCAACACAACCTGTACATTTACATTATTACAAAATGAAAACAAGTTACTAAAGTGTTTGAAATTGGGGAGGGCTGCAGGAAGGAGGAGGTGCAGCTATGGTGAACAAACCTGTTCTCTGCTTTAATTCTAATAAAAATGGAAACCTCAACATTTTCCTTTGTGCGCCATATTACACAAGTCTGCTGCTTGTCAGCTTTCCTATGCAAAGATCTAACAGGAAAGCATCTTAGTGCCACATCAGTTCACTGCAAATTGCTCAATACATGACTTGCTTCATAACTTTAAAACAAAATATTGATAGAGAGGGATTTAACCAAGATACTTCAAAGTATTTTTCACTGCATGAGACAAGACCTCAACTGAACGGACAACAGTGGGTCATACTGGACTCAGAATTTAGTTCAATTCAAATAAAGTGATTTTTGTTTGTTTCAGAAATGTGGTTTAATTTGCAATCTCTAAGATTGCTGCCACTGGGGTCTCCTGTTTAAATTTTTAATTCCTTGCCGATACATGCCACACAGACTGCAGTAGATTGTGTGCTCATAAACATGCCCTTGCCCTGTAGAAACAGCCCCTCCCTACAAATGCAATTTTAATTTCTTACAATGTAGGGTTTAAAATTAATTTCTGAACAGAAAATGCAGTTCTATACTTAACCATACAAAATTCTTATCTCCTCATCTACTTAAGATTTCATAATACAGTTAGAATGCTCAGCATCTTGTGTACTCTTGTTGTATGCAATTTATCCATGACTGGTATCAAGGTATTGTAAGCTATAAAATAATGTTTTGTCTTTGTTAATTTCTTACCAAAATCCTCAGTTTAAAAAACTGCAGAGCAATCTGCCTACTGTAATACATTTGTGCTTAAATTATCCATGATTGCACAAAGAATGGCTCAAAAGATTGTGCAGTTCACATTAGTCTACCATTACCTGGCAGTAGGCGTAGTTTCCAAGAGCTTTGTGGGCTTCATCAATAACCAGACATTTTATTTCTGCAGCAGGGCAGGTTCCACGAGAAAGATCGTTTACCATTACTTGAGGAGTAAGAAAAAAAACCCTCTTATTGTGCCAGATTTCCTTCCGATTGTGAACCTGGGTACCCCCTGAAGGAAAAAAAAAAAAAAGCACTATTACAGATTTCAATTAGTTGTTACCACTCAAGAGAGAAATCTTGGAGTCATTGTGGATAGTTGTCTGAAAACATTCATTCAATGTGACATGGCAGTCAAAAAAGTGAACAGAATGTTGGGAATCATTAAGAAAGGGATAGATAATAAGACAGAAAATATCATATTGCCTCTATATAAATCCATGGTCACCCTATCTCAAAACAGATATATTGGAATTGGAAAAGGTTCAAAAAAGTGCAAAAAAATTATTAGGGGTATGGAACGGCTGCCATATGAGAAGAGATTAATAAGACTGGGACATTTCAGCTTGCAAAAGAGACGACTCAGGGGGGATATGATAGAGGTCTATAAAATCATGACTGGTGTGGAGAAAGTAAATAAGGAAGTATTATTAACTCCTCAAAACACAAGAACTAGGGGTCACCAAATGAAATTAATAGGCAGCAGATTTAAAAACAAACAAAAAGAA
This sequence comes from Chelonoidis abingdonii, assembly GCF_003597395.2. NCBI lineage: Eukaryota > Metazoa > Chordata > Testudines > Testudinidae > Chelonoidis > Chelonoidis abingdonii. The sequence goes on along the minus strand of NC_133772.1, from coordinate 142,201,743 downwards.
GTATTTTTTCACACAATGCACAGTCAACCTGTGGAACTCCTTGCCAGAGGATGTTCTGAAGGCCAAGATTATAACAGGGTTCAAAAAGGAACTAGATAAGTTCACAGAGGATAGGTCCATCGATAGCTATTAGGCAGGATAGACAGGGATGGTTTCCCTAGCCTCTGTTTGCCAGAAGCTGGGAATGGGTGACAGGGATTCCCTGTTCTTTTCATTCTCTCTGGGGCACCTGGCATTGACCACTGTCAGAAGACAGAATACTGAGATAGGTGGACCTCAGATCCAACCCAGTACGGACTTATGTTCAACAGGGAATGTGCCTTTTTAAGTCTGAACAGCTTTACTAGCATTTCACCTGCTGAGTGACTCAACACTTAAGTTTTTTGTAATCAGTATGAAATACTTCACTTAAAACAATAGGATGCCTCAAAGGTTCCATGGAGAGTACAATCTGCCATGATACAGGTGCCATAGATCAAGCTCACGTTTAGATCAGTGACAGCTTGAAATGAGGAAAGTGAAAATTAGTTTGAGAACAGGAGTAATGCAGTCTGTTCCCAAGGTTACATCCACACTACATGCTAGGGGTGTGATTCCCAGTTCACATACACATACTCGTGCTCACTCCCATCGAGCTAGCACAGGTATAAATAGTAGTGTAGCTATGGTAGCATGGGCAGTGGCACAGGCTAATCGCCCTGAGCATAAACCCACCTGAAACCAGTGGGTACATCCTTGGCACAGCTTGCCACCACCCATGCTGTGTCACCGATGCCCAGGCTACCACAGCTACACCACTATTTATACTTACCTTAGCGCTCACTGATCTAGAATGAGCGTACGCACATGAGCTGGGAATCACACTCCTAACTTGACTTGTAGACATACCCTGAAGATCACCTCATCAGTGGCAAGCTACACACACAGGTATCACAAGTTGAAGTTCATGCTCACCCTCTGCTTCAGGAAAGAAGGAAAAAACTTTCAAACATGGGTAACAGTTTTCTAGAAATATCTAGCCCACCTTTTGGATAATATGTTTGAGAAGAGATTACTTTGTGTATTGATTAAGCCAGTAAACATCACAGATTTACAGTTTAGATAAGAGGTGTACATCCTGCTGAGCGGGAAACACTGTGATACAACCTGCCTCCCACTGCTCTCAGTACAATTGAGCAGTAGTTTCATATCACTAGGCTGCAAGTTTGTCATGAGGTCACAGAAATCACAGATTCGTGACTTTCTGGGGAAACCTCCATGACTTCCACACGTTGCCGGTGCGGCCTGACTCCTGGGGGCTGGCCACTCTGGACGACCCCTGGGCTGCCTGAGCAGCGGCTAGTGCCACTGGAGTAGCAGAGGTCCTGGAGCAGCAGCAGTCCCAAGCGATGCTCTGGAGGCTGTCAGAGCAGTGGTCTCTAGGGGCCTTGATCACAGGCAGTGGGAGGCCGGCCAGCCCCATGACAAGAGCCGGGGCCAGACATCAACTGCCCAGTGCCCAGGAGCTCCCTAAATTTTAGTCAGAGGTATTTATACTAAAATCATGAAACAGGTAATAGGCTGTGATTTTTATTACCCAGGACCTGTTCATGACTTTATTAAAATACCCATGACTAATCTATAGACTTATTCAAACACATTCCACACTTCTGGTCAGCAAACTAAATCAGAGGTGTTTTCTAAATATATCCTTAGAGTTGGATCTAGGCCCATGTCATCAGTTTCTCAGAACTGAGTTCCTTTTCTAAGCAGCAAAGATAACCTTTCAAATGTGACTTGAGGCATCACTGTTGCAGTAATGTCTGAGTCTGTAGGCAGGCCTGATACAATGATTCCAAGGTATGAAACTGCATTGTCTCCTCATTAATTGTGTATTCAAGTATCTTGTTGATGACATTTTATGCTGTCAATATTAACTATGACAAGTGTTCACTTAACGGATGAAATGAGGGTATTGCAGTAATACTGAAAGCTGAAAATGGAAGTTTTGCTGCACAAGAAGGAACTGCAGAGAAAAGAACAAAAGACAAACACAGGGAATGGAGAGAAGAAGAAAGATGAGAAATGCGGAAAGGACAAAAAAGGAAATAATGGTAAAAGCTAAAGCAATATTTTCCTCCACTGAGCGAATGGCTGCATGTGATTAAGGCATCTGAACAAATAAAACTACGGAACACATTTCTTACTACTAGATCGCCACATTACCCCCTGGGCCTTGAGCACCAAAGCCTGCCAATGACGCAGTACGCTATCTCCATTGGTGAGAGAACCAAATCACCTGAATTACATCTCAAGTCCACTGGGAACATAAGAAATAGAATTAAGCCCTCTCCTTCTGATGAGTTATATATACTGAGACAACTAACCAAGAACAGCATGAAATAGACCCGCTGACGTTGAAGGTTATCAATAATCAAACATACCTGCTCACAAGTGCGCCTACAATGCACATTTCAGAGGGGCCTTTTAAACCAACTCATTGGTTGACAGATAAAAACCCAATAATCCTCTTAAATTTAACCATACTAACTTCAAGTGAATAATTCTAATTGGGGCTATATATCTTTTTCCTTAACTTCAGGGAAATCGGAATAATACCTGTGCTGGATGAACGAGCGGATTACCATTTTTTGCCTGTCAACCTTACCAACATCACATCTATTTAAGTTGGGAGCACTTTTCCAGTTCCCATGTGCAAGAGCCAGTTAGACAGGTCAGAACTGCAAGGGTCTCTATTGCGTGGATAAGACAAGGTCGGTAACGGAGGAGGTGTTAGATTTATTAGGAAGCTAGCGGAACTTTGGGAAAGTGAGAGCCTAATAACAGGAAGGATGGGTTAGCTGTATCAGTAAGGCAAGGTAACTAAAAGCTGCACAGGACTTGATTTTAATAGTGGAAACCTCTTTACCAACCTGCTGCCGCTGCCAACCTCTGTGACTCTCACTCAGCCTCCTACCTCTCCCACCCCCTTCCTGTCCTTTCCAGACTCCCAGCAGCCAGGGCTCCAGTCATCCAATCTAAAATAAGGCACAAAAACTGGGTATCAAGTTTTTAGGTTACTGGCATTTGCTGCCATTTAGAGTTTGGGATGAACTTTTTTTGCGACGATGGCTGTGTGCCTAACGAGGTACACAAACCAGCTACTTTTTCAGCAGAAGAATTACAGTCAAAACTCATACACCTGGCACACGATACTCATCAAGGAATTGTCAGAACCAAACAATGACTACGGGATCTGTATTGGTGGCCAAGGATAGACTCTCAGACTGAAGCATTCATAAAATCTTGTGTCACTTGCAAATGGATAAGACAGCAGTGATATGTACTCCTCCATTACAGTCTGTTCCTCTTCCTGAATCTCCATGGGAAAAAGTGGCAATTGACATTGTAGGACCCTTTGATACTGCTCCAATTGACTGTTATGCCATCACTTTAACAGACTATTTCAGTAAATGGCCTGAGGTAGCGTTTACATTGCAAATCTCCTCTTCTGCTACAGTAATTAAAGTTCCTCTCTTCAGTTTTCAGCAGGGAAGGTAACTCCAAAGAACTGGTTTCTGATAATGGTAGTAAATTTACTTCCCTGGAGTTTGAATCCTTTCTAACACAGAGGAACACTTTACAGTTCTAATAATTACAAGCAACATCCAAATACCACATTCCCTCCTCTCTTAAGAAACTTTCCCAATTAAAATAAACATTGTTGTTCTAACCACAGGAACAAATAGGAAACAAGATACTATACTACTGGCAGAAATTTTACACTGGAAACACTGTAGATTCTACATAACATAGTCTTTAGTCCAGATAGGTGGCCATCCAGGTCTAACAGGCTGTCTCTCAAGCCCCAGTTCCAGTGCAATGTCTTGTGTTGATTCTATGGTGAAGTCATCGAATGCAGACTGGGTGTTGCCATAATCTCCTCTTGGTGCATTGGCAGGTGCAAAATAAGAAGCATTCCATACTTGCCCATCAGAAAGTCCATAGGTGTAAGGTCCCTTCTTCTCTATGATTGGTTATCAGAAATTCCCATAGTTTTTGTTGAATTGGACATGCTGAACAAGCAGCTTGTAATTGTTCTCTTGTAACTGCAGTAAGAGTGCTTGTAATAAGTACAACTACTACATCCTCATCCTCAGGTGGACCACCTGGTGAAGGCAAAGGCAGGCAAGAAAGGCTATCAGCTACCACATTTTTGTTTCCAGGCTTATATTCCAGGTTATATTTGAAAGAAAGTAGTCTTGCAGACATCTAGCAATACAATATCCTACTCTTCCCGGTCTTTCATGGTGAGCAATGTTGTCAAAGGGCTGCAGTCTGTGCGCAACTTGAACATGCGGCCCCACAGGTGAGTTCTTCATTTTTCAGTAGCCCAGACACAAGCAAGTACTTCTTTTTCGACTGTAGAATATTTTCTCTCAGCATTACTCAGTGTCCTTGAAGCAAATCCAACAGTCCTCTCTGTGTTGCCTTCATGAAGTTGTGTGAAGACAGCTCCAAGTCCATAATCAGAAGCATCAGTAGTTACAACTGTGGACAATGCGGGACTGAATAGTGCAAGTACTGGACTGTGTACAATCAAGTCTTTCACCGTTTCGAAACTAACTTGTGCATCCATTGTCCACACTAAGGTTGAACTTCCCATAGTAATTCTCGTAATGGTTCAATGACAGAAGCGTAATTGGGAATGAATTTTGCATACCAGGAGGTAAGACACCAAGAAGGAACAAGCAAGTTTGCGAATTCTGTTGGAGGGAGGACATTTGAAAATTGGCCAGGAATATAATAATCTGGAATCAGGTCTAGTACCAGCACTGATGAACTTGTATGCCCCAGAATGGAGAGTTCAGTTGTCAAAATTTCAATTGGACGCTATTGAGCTTGAGTCCTGCTTCTGACGATGCGTTGAAGTAGCAGACTGCAAGGTTTATTGTCATGCTCCTCAAGTTATTTCCATTCAACAACGATAATATCAATCCAAATAGCACTGAGCTCCATGTTGATCTTCAGAATAATTACTGGCTTGATTCATCATTTGGGGGCTGATGCAAGAAATGCTATGGAACATATTTAAAATGAAATAGTCCCTCTGTGTAAAAAGCTGTGAGGTCTCTGCTGTCTTCATGCCACATAAAAAACCCGGTGGTATGTGCTCTGCAAATCAGGAGAAGAAAATAATCTTTGCTCCCATGGAGTTCCTGCAAATACCTTCTATTGAAGGAAGAGATGCTGTTCAAATCAACAATAGCTTTAATTTATGGCCTCCCTTATCCAAGACAACGAAAGCGAATGCCTCCACCTCTTCTTCCGCATCACCATATAGGTGAAACCCATTCACCAGAAGTTCATCCTTCTTCAATAATGCAATTTGAACAAGTTTTCTAAGTTCCTCTGAAACAGCTTCCCTGACTGAAAATGGTAAAGCACTAAATTTCTGTCATGTGAGCATCACATTGATTGCAGCATTTTAACTTTAGCAGAAACCCATAAATCAGCCGAGTTCTCCTCAACCTGGTGTTGGGTCCAGCTGAACTAGTGTGTGTACTGCAAGAGTGCTTTGCGAGGAAGATCAATTCATCCATTAACTATCTGAGATTAAGAAGACAGCCATAAATAATCATGTGTCCAAAGGATAGGAAGTGCCCATTCTGCCATTCTGGACAATGTAGACTCTTGCAAGTACCAGCAATCACCAGAAGTAACCTATTGCTCTGACACGCAGCGCATGTACTAGGAATAGTTTTTTCAATATACCACAGACCAGCTGAAGTTTGGGTTCAGTAGATGCATGCATCCTTTAAAGTCAACGCAAATAAATGAATATCGGGTAGCATAGATACTGGCTGAAGCGCAGTGTTCAACATTAGCTGAATGGGTGTGGTTTGCCTGGGGGGGGAGGGGGCGGGGGGGGTGGGGGGAGGGGTGGGGAGGGGGGGGGGGGAGGAGAAGGGGGAAGGGGGGGGGGAGGGAATAGCTCAGCTCTAAACCGCAGGGTTGTAAAGGAGGAGGGATAGCTCAAGTGGTTTTGAGTATTGCCTGCCTAAACCCCGGGTTGTGAGTTCAGTTCTTGGAGGGGCCATGTTAGGGATGCTGGAGCGAAAACTAAACTGAAGATTGTCCTGCTTTGAGCATGAATGGGGGTTGGATTAGATGACCTCCTGAGTCCCTTCTACCCTTGTTGTTTATATTTCCACTAAATTTCAAATCCTCGAAGGGGACCACTTAGGGATCTGGGGGCAAAAAATCAGTACTTGGTCCTGCTAGTGAAGGAAGGGCTGGACTCGATGAATTTCAAGGTCCCTTCCAGTTCTATGGAGATAAATAATATAATAATTGGAGTATACTTATTATATTATCGAGTAGGCAGGAAGCATTTACAGTCGCAATTTAGCCTGTTCTGGAATAATGTGCAGTAGTGATTTTGTCACACAACTCAGCACAGTGAATCATCTGGTATTGGACTTGAATGCACCTGCCTGATTGAAACTGGTTACTGGTGACATATCTTATAGCAAAATCCCCAAATCTTTTTCAGTGATTGGGCCCTGAGTCTACTTTTGCTGGACATCCTGTGTAGCTTAGCAAGATGTGTGGAGATCCCACAAGCGAAAGCAATGCCTTTTACTGTATTTTGCCAATTTGCTGATTCAGTGGTTCTTTTAATTAAGATGTTCCCCTCGTTGCAATTGTTTGCCTGCAGACCAGATAAGTGAACTTTTCTGGCAAAGGAGATCATAGCCTGCTGAACTGTGCGCTCCTGTATCTTTGCTCATTATTATGGCTTCAGCGTGTAGCTGAACTCAATCTGGAGTAGCAATAGGTATTGCTTTTTACTAGTAAAGTTGTGGTTCTAGAAGCAGGGCCAGCTCCAGGCCCCAGCAATTGGCCAAGCCAAGTGTTGGGGCTAGCATGCCGTGGGCTCTGGGTTGGGCAGGCGCTTGGTGGAACTTTTCGCAGGCACCCTCGGAGGGTTCCGCCGGTCCGCACGGCTATAACAGTGGACCTATCGATAACCCGCGCGTCCCTGCGAGGGTCCGCCGGTCCCAGCGGACAGGCGAGTGGCAGAGCGCCCACCAACCGGCGTGCGCACCATGTGCTTGGGGCGGCGAATGCTAGAGCCGCCTCTGTCTAGAAGCGTGTATCTTTACAGGGCAAAGGCATGGGTTGTTTCTCAAAATGAAGCTGGGTCTCTAATCATCCTTATCTGCCATAAATCCCAAAGAGCAAACAAATTACATAAACAGACCCCTCGCTTCAGTGGAAGCAATTAATACTGCAGTATTATCAGTCTCCCCTGTGGTTATCATCACACGTGGCAAAATCCTGATAGCAGATTAGCTTACAGCTACAATTCACAGGTTTTGCACACAAAAAGTTCTGTTAAATGGTAGTGAGTGCAAGTCCGTCCATTTAATGGTTATCTGCAAGGGAAATGTAAAATTTCAAGCTACTGCCATTGTAGCTGCTCCAAAGGCAGTGGAAGTTAGCAGTACAGACGCATCTTTTATTTCAAGTAAATTCTCTGTAATCAATGATTGCAAGCAGGTAAGTCTTCAACCATATGGATCCCAGATATTCAGCATCTGGAGGGCTCACCTGTGCGCTTTGACAAAACGAGATGAACAAGCAGTTGGGATCTTCAAAGGCACAGAAGATCCAATCCTCATCCTCATCGCAAAGAATGTTGTATCAATGCAGGCACGGTACTAACAAGTCTTCCACGAAGACTTTATTTTTACACGTGATAACCTCCTTACCAGCTGCTGCTGCATCACTAACTCTCCACGTCAGGCCTCCTCAACTCCCCCTCTTCCTTCCTGGTTCTGTCCTTAATCAGATTCCCAATAGCCAGTGCTCGACAGTTCATAAATTACACGGCACTCTAAAGCCGAAGCTAAACCAGATGGAACATATGATGGCAACTTAAAATTAAAAAAGGTGCCATAGAGCAGTTTTAAACTAAGGAATGGGGGACGGAGCCAGGTGCAAGAGCAGAAACACTGTGGTTCGGCCTGTAGAGCTGACCACTGATACGGACATAACAAGGGGACATCCTCGGCGTAGTTCAAAGACTAGGAGAGATCTACTATGGAGATCTCTTATGTCCCAGTAAGGGTGGATGAAGGATGATCGGACGATGGGAAGAGTGATATCAAGGTGTAATTGCACAGGTAGGATCTGATGAAGAATCGGCCAGAACATGATAATAAAAATCCCATAATTTACATCATTGTAAAGTGCGGAACATGAGCTGAAAATGTGAGCAAGTTTTGTAAACAAACTAATTGAAGCGAGTTGAAGAGTGACGTTTAATTATATCTCTGCTTGGAATACAAGAATGCTAGGAAAGTCTACGTAATAATAGATTAACGTGTGAAATCGTAGAGATTGCCATTGTCAATCAATGGAGTTCTCGTAGGGATATCTGATATATATCTGCAGACATTCGACGGTAGGTTGTGTTATGAGCTACGGGATGGCATCAAGGTGTCTTAAGTAGAGCATCCGTAAGTTGTAGTGTATGTGCCGTCCTACATGGATAACTTGATGGATAAGGAAGCGACTAATTGATCAATGGAGGAATTCAGTAATTGATCCAGGGTACAAAGATATTATTGGGAAGTGACAGACACAAGGTTGTGCTGCTGAGGTACTGGATAGACAGCACTATAGAGTTGAAAGAAAGGCATAAGAATACCAAAAGTAAAGTAACAAATACTTAGAATGAAGACAAACTGTAGCATAGTTGAATCTCTATTGGAATACGTAACCCATGCTCTAATAATAAGGGTTAATGAAACTAGGTCGAGATAGGTTTAATAGCGTTGTTTGTCACCCGCGTCGGATACACCTGACACACGGATGGCTGATGAACCGACTGTGAAATGCTAGGGAGATTAGGAGATGATATTAGTAAAATAAAAAGCTCAATGAATAAATTCGTCGAAGGGAATTAAACTAGTCCCCATATGCACTGGTATATCCACCTCCGGTTTTGGGATGCAGAGACTGACAAGGTTCTTGACACCTTAGAAATGACTGCTTCTTGGAGCAGCTATCCTGGAACGCCACAAGAGGAGAGGCAATTCTGATTTAAGTCTTAAGTGGAGCCAGGATCTGGTCGAAAAGAGGTGAACTAGGTTGGATTCACTTGATAATAAGTGACCATAATATAATTACATTTACCCATCCATGTGGTGAGGAAAAACACCCGACAGCAGTCCCCATCACAGTAGCCACTTAAGCTTCGAAAGGGGGACATACTATAAAAAGGAGGAGATTATTAAACGAAATTAAAAGGTAAAACGGAAAAAGTAAAAAGTTTTCCATGCCAGCTTGAGGGATTTCTAAGACAACCAATAATCGAAGGCTCAACTTAAATGTACATCGCAAATTAAAAAAAACATAAAGAGAACGCAAAAAAGTGCCACTCTGTCTACAAAAAGTAAAGAAGTAATGAAAGGCAAAAAGGCATCTCTTTTAAAAACTGCAAGTTACATCCTAGGGGGAAAAAAGGAAAGGAGCATATAACTCTGCAATGAAGTGTAAATAATATAATGGAGGTAAAGGCCAAAAAAAATCCGAGAGAAATCAGCGTGAGCCAAGGAATTCGAAAAGGTAAAAGAAAAAAAAAAAAAAATAGATTGCTACTAAATGTCTTCAAAGAGCAGGAACCTGCTGACAAACAGTGGACTACTGGACCGATTGAGGTGCTGAAGGAGCACTCATATAGGCGATAAGGCCAAGTTTCGGAGAAACAAATTAAATTCTTTCGATCGGCTTCACAGTTAGAGGATGGGGAGGGATGATTCCCAAATACCTGAGCCATTCTTTTTTTAGGTGACAAATCTGAGGAACTCGTTCAGATTGATGGTGATCATTAAGAGGAGGTTTTGGAACAAAATTTGATAAGACAAAACAGTAAAACTCACCGCGTCAGATGGTTTCATCAAGAGTTTTCTGAAGAACTCAATATGTGAAATGAGCAGACTACGACCTGCAGTCTATAACCTATCATTTAATCACTCTATAACCAAATTTACTGAGTATGAGCTAATGTAAACTCAGTTTTTAAAAGGCTCCTGAGGTGACCCCAGAATTACAGCCCAGTAATCCTGACTCAGTAACGCAACTGGTTGAAAACTATAGGAAAAGAAAAAATTTGGTCAGACACCTAGATGAGACATAATTTGTTGGGGAAGAGTTTAACGTTTTTGTTAAAGGCAAATCACGCCTCATCCAATTACTTCATTCTTTGAGAAGTCAACAAGCAAGTGGACAAGGGGGATCAGTTGGATATAGTGGTAACTTAGATTTTCAGAAAGGCCTTTGACACATCTCTCACCAACAGCTCTTAACAAAGTAAGCTGTCATAAGGGATAAACAGAAAGCAAAATGAAGGAGTGTTATTTACTCCTTCTCAACACCAAGATAAACTAGGATCACCAAAATGAAAATTAATAGGCTTGTCAGGTTTAGAAACAACCAAAGAATTATCTCACACAACACGTCAACTTGTGAATACTCTTTCCAGAGGAATTCTGAAGGCCAAGACTATGAATAGGGGTCCAAGAAGCACATAAGTAGTCAGCGTTCATGGAGAACAGGTTTCATCATGGCTATTAGCCAAGGATGGGCCAGGCGATGGTGTCTCTGCTTCTGTTACCAAAGCTGAATGAGAATGGGATGGACCACTTGATGACTTCTCTTCTCTCTATCCGTCTGGCGCCACCTGGCATTGGGCCACTGGGTCAGGTACGTTCTACAACTTGCACGATTTATTTCGAATTAGCTTAAAATTGATATTACATAAACAGAAAAAATAGTATAAAATCGGTTTACCTATACCACAGTGGTCTGCACGAAACATCAGATTGTTTGTCGTCCATAGGTCCAAAAGCTAACCCATCGATGTTCAGGAGGCGGTGCACCTGTGGGGTAAGACTGTATCCTCCAAGCTATCATATTCCCACTTCCGGGGTTGAGGAGCACGACAGTATCCAGTGATTGGGCGCATAGAACATTGTGCCCATGGGTGGTTGCTTGGAGTAGCAGCCCTCAACCCTCCTTTCGTGGTGAGAGGCAGACAGACAAAGTCCCTGGCCCATCGACCTTTTTCCCGAGGCATTGGAGCACGCCAGATAGGCACCATCAATCATGGACCCGTGAGATCACAACAGTATCCTGACCGTTGTCGCAACACCTCGTGTGACTCTCGCCAGCAGCATTCAGTACACAGAGGTGAATCATTTACATATTTTCTCAAAGAAATTTTTATTTACTTCTCTTTCACGTGCCAGGGGGGGAAAGAGACGACGAGCTGTTCCGTGAACACCGCAAAGACACCATGTATGTAAGCTACAGACATTGGGCGCTCAGGACCAAGAATGCAAATGTTTTCAGAGACTGCTGTGGAGATGGTAAGCTGTATATCTCATACCCCTCCTCCAATGAGGCATCGTTTGAGTCTCCTGGCTTCCCGTTACGGTTGTCAGCACTGCTGTGTACCTTGAGTTTATTTTTCAACGACGACTTTGGCATTTCCTGTTCTTTAACGGAGCTCTGATAAAACAGATTTGTCTCACCATAGAGCGATCAAGATCTAGTAATCGTCCCGTAAGGTTCAATGCAGAGACTTTGCATTTGAACTGCATCGCACCCGTGCTGATCAGAGTCTGGACACGTTAAAAAGCAGGAAATGTCATTCTAAAGGTCTCGGCTTTTCCTGTTTACCGCACTTCCGCATCCGAGTTCGGAATTGCGGACCAGAGCGGTCAGTGGTGCACTGGGATACCTCTACGGAGCCAATAATGTCCGATTTCGTCCACACGAACCCTAATCCGAGTTACACTTTCGAATTTAGCGCTCTCCTCTCGTCTGGGAGGAGTTCCGAAATCGATTAAGGAGCCGTTTAACCTCGAATATTAATGACGGTAGTGTGAAGCGGGGTACAGCGTTAAATCGGTATGATCGCATTAAACGATTATTAAAAGTCGCAGTGTAGACCTGGCCTGCAGAAGACAAAGAGTCTGGGCTAGATGACCTTTGTTCTGACCCATATGGCCTTTCACGTATGTTCTTATGTTTTAAAATATTCAAAAGGAATCTCATGCAACCGTTCAGACAGAATCTACCTTGGACTTCAGACAATATAAACAAATAATAAAAAGGCATGATCATCTGAACGATGAGAGCAGGATGCACTCTGAATTTCAATGTATTGCTCTAATTGGCTCCTAGAATGGGAGCAAACCAAGCATAGCCACAAACAAGCCTAACAGGTCAGCAAGAAAAGGGTGGATGAGAAGACTGGCCCTATCCTGTG
>NC_133772.1:142186142-142189393 GCF_003597395.2 Chelonoidis abingdonii | reverse complement strand
AAAGATCTGCTTTTTTTCTTTGGAATAAGGAAATAAATATGGGAAGTAGAAATCATTTTCTGAATTGCAGAGGTACCTGCTCTAGATCCCTTTTCAGTTTATCGTGAAAAGGGTCCCTCCAGGGGCAAATGACTAGAGTGCTCATGAGGAGACAATGTCTAATGTCTATTTTGCAGTGATTATTCTAGGCAAAGACGGCATTCAAAAATAAGGTTCAGGAATGGCTCTAGTATAACCATCACCTTGCAGTGTGGTAGTGACTGAGAAGATAGTGGCCTCTTTTCTGATAATATGGGTCTCTTTTTCTAAGGATGATCACTGTTCTTTGTTTGAGAATGGTACCAGAAGGACTTCTATCTTGAGTCCAGGCTATCAATGCTAGTGATCCCAAAGTAGCCCTAGAGCCTCTTAAGGAATGGAGGGCCTGTTCTGTGTGGCTGCCTAATAGGTCAGTGTTCTCAAAGGGTAGATCTTCTGTAGTATTTTGTACCCTGGTGGAGCTACCGCATGCCTGAAGCCCTCCTTGGTGTGATTGGTAATTCAAGATATGTAGCTGGAGTGAAGCAGTGAGTAAACTTTTGTCCCAGAGATCCAGCTTTTTAGGGTCTTTATCTGAGAGAGTAGCTTTTGCTGGACTGGGCTGTCCAACTTTCTCCTGGATTGTAGAGACCAGCAGAGATCCACAGAATGTGTGTAGATGCCCTTTTGTAGCATTTGATCTGTTTTGCACCTGCTTGCTAGTTGGAGCAAGGATAGTAAAGTTGTTAGCTGGCTCCAAACTGTCTTCATTAATAGGTATTGCTAACCTTGTAGCAGAGGGGAAAGGTGTAGATTGGGTTGTTTTGGTTTTTGGGGTGTTTAAGGAAAAGTTTTTAGAAGAAAAACATGAGGACGATATATAGGGAACTCACCCTAGTTATGAAAATGTATAGCAAAGTGTAAGGGGTAGCAGGTAGACACACTCTGGCCCTATCTCAATCTCACTACCACGGCTAGAGGGAATTAAGGGACAGTTACAGTTGCCTTTTATATCCACAGGGGGCAGGCATGGCCCAACTTCATACCTGTTCAAAGATTCCCATCTTGGCTGCATGATGCTCATGCACATCTAGACTAGGATCCATACCACTACTCAGTGAAAACCTTGCACTAGGTTTTTGTTCCATAACCCAACCCTCTGCTCTTGTGCAACTATGCAGGGGCCAGCTACAATCTAGCTCTAAAGACAGAGGTTTTCTTTTGTTGGGAGGGGAATACAGAAGAGGGGAATTAGTAGATACCAACAAGTGGTGATGTGGATTGAACTAAAAAACCTTGTACCATTTTTGAATTAGTGTCTGGCTGCTAACACAGACTCAACAGCGTGCCGCACTGCTATGGGGACAGTGTAAATACCCAGTCAAAGCTGGCTCAACTCAGCATTGAACTTTGCTTAATGCACCACTGAGCTGATGATGCAGCAGCAGGACAATATTCTAGAGCAGCAGTTGCTCTTAAAACCACCATCCGTAACCACCACAGGAGTAAGGCTAGAGGCGGCAAGTCACTATTCTCCTGTCTAGGACTGTAAAGTCCCGAATACATTCATTCAGTCTTCTAATGTGCACTATCTATAACAACCCCAAGCAATCTGATCAATAATTTCTGAGGGCTGGGCTATAAATGAAACAGAGCCAGCACCTCCAGTTGAGAAGATTGTCTGCTCCCCACTTCAATTTTTAATGCAAGATACCCAGCATCTGTATTCCTTGAGCCCCATGGCCTGCACAAGCACTCCACAGGTCATGAATTTGGCTCCTTTAATCTCTCTTGCTTTAGGGCATTTCAGCTCCTAGGCACAAAAGTTTCCAGATCCTCAAAAGACTGGACATATAACATCTGTGGTTTGTCTCCCAGCAGGACTGTTTTCAGTATCTCATAGGGGCTGCTAAAAGGTTCTTACAGCTGTGATTTCATAAAGAGCAGGGCTAGGCCTAGCTTTGTCCTGTATCCATATTTGGAAAGCTCATAAAAGTCTATTCCTGGAAACCAGCAAACACTTAACCCCAAATCAATCTAATGCTTCTGAAAGGCGCTGCTGGCACTAGAAGCAGAGAAGTCGTGTTATCTCCACAAAACACTTGTAGCACAGGTTGTACCTGCTTTGAGGGAGGTGCATGTAAAGTGAATGGTTGTCAGCACTTTTGTATTTAAACATGAGCCTCACCTCTGCCTCTGTTACACTTATGCATTAAACATACTGACATCTTCCTCATCAGTCAGAAGGAAATAGTCTGAGATGGACACACAAGTTGGGGATGAGAGGAGAATGCACATGCTGTGAATGTCATTTCAGCCAGATAGTTGTCCTTATTACAAGGGACAAAATAAGATGATCCAGTCAGGGAGACAGCAACCACTGCAAATAAAATCCTTTAATGGGTTGATTCCTTTAAGCCACCAAATGCCACTTGAAGATGGAAAGATGACTAATCTAAAAGTACGTAACAATATTTAGCATGAAAATCCTATCCAGATAAGATCTACTCTCTGAGAAATTTTTCTTACAATTTCTGGGCTAAGGCAATGTCCCAAAACAAACAAATACATCTATTTCCATGAATAAGCCATCCAGGAATAGGCTGGACACAGAACTACAAAATGATTTCATTAACAAGGGTATGTTGGCTTCAGTGAGAAATGTGGATGTGCAAGCCACACAGTAGGTGTGAGCCTATATTTTATTTAAAATGGAAGAGGCAACAGCATAGCACACTTTTCTGTATAAAGGCATGATGAACAACAGTCACCATGTACAGCACCTTGCACTCCACCTATGGACAAAGATGTAATATCCTGAAGTGTACCCATCACATTTTTTGCTGGTTTCACAAACTAATTTTTAGACAATACAAATTGATCAGTATCACAACATTAATAGACTGACTCA
This sequence comes from Chelonoidis abingdonii, assembly GCF_003597395.2. NCBI lineage: Eukaryota > Metazoa > Chordata > Testudines > Testudinidae > Chelonoidis > Chelonoidis abingdonii. The sequence goes on along the minus strand of NC_133772.1, from coordinate 142,186,464 downwards.
ATCTCAGAATGCAAGTTAAAAATACCTGAGGAATTGATGAGGGGTGTATCAGCTTGAGTAAATAAATAGCTGGATTTTACACTGTAGCTTGTGGTTAACAGATTAAGAGCATCAGGCCCCTGAGGAAGACTAATTTGCTGGTAAAAGTGGCTGCCTGCCATCAGCACAGCCACCTCTATTCACACTTAGGCTTAGTCTACACTACACATTTAAACCGATTTAACGCTGTACCCATCCACACTACAAGGCCCTTTACATCGATATACAGGGCTCTTTAAATTGGTTTCTGTACTCCTCCTCCACGAGAGGAGTAGCACTAAAA